>NC_047553.1:422914-587857 GCF_012275295.1 Melopsittacus undulatus | reverse complement strand
ATGGGGGTACCCGGTGTAGGGGGTAAGGGGTTGGGGACACTGGGACATTGGGGACAGGCGGTGACCGGTGGACAGGCGTGACCGGGTGACAGGGCGTTGCCGGACACCCCATGTTAGTGGATAGTGGTTGGGGACCTTTGGTTATAGGGGGGTAAGGGTTTAATAGGGGGAAGGGGGGGACACCCCATGACTGGGGGACAGGGTTGGGGGCAGCCCCATACGGGACAGGCGGTGGACGGTGGGTTGGGAACAGCCCTCAGTGGTGTTGGGGGGGGGGGAACCGGTGAACGGAGCCCCATAAAACAGTGGGGGGGGGATCAGGGAGATGACACAGGGGGGACCCCAAAGTGCTTTGAGGGTCCCCCCCATAGCAGGGGTGTCCTTGTGGGAGCCCCAAGGACACTGAGGGGCCCCAGCCCCATAGGGAGCTTAAGGACCCCCAAAGGGCTTTTAAGGGGCCCCACTCCATAGAGCTCTTAGGAAGCCCCCCAAGAGACCCCCTCAAGAGCCCCAAAATCCGCCTCTGACCCACAGACCCATTGGAACCCCCAAAGAACTTGAAAGGCTCCTTCTGGAAACCCCAGAAGGACCTTCCAGAACCTTCCCCCAACCCCAAAAACCCATTAAGAACCCCAAAAGGACCCTTCAGAACCCAAAAAGACCTTTGGAACTTCTCCCCCCCACAAAGCCAATAGAATCCCAAGAAACCCTTCCAGAACCCCAAAAACCTTTCAAGAACCCCAAAAGAACCTTCCAAACTTTCCAGAACTTCTTCATCCCCAAGAACCCCTCAAAACCCCCCTCTAGAACTGCAACAGGAGGGACCTTCCAGAACCCCAAAAAGACATTGAAGTACCCCAAAAACCCTTCAAAACCCCAAACAACCTCTAGAACCCTTCCAGAACCCTCAAGAACCCCAAAAGAACCTTCCAGAACCTTCCAGCCCCTTCTCCATCCCCAAAAGAACCCCTCAAAACCCCTCTAGAATAGAACCCAAAAGAACCTTCCAAACCCAAAACCCCCTCTAAACCTTCCACCCCCCCCCCCCACCATGGCCGAGCCCTCCCTCCTGTTTGCGACCGCGTCGCCATCAACGTCTCCGTCGCCGCTTCGAGACCCTGCTCCGGACCCTGCTCCGGTTCCCGGACACGTTACTGGGTGACCCTCGACGCCGCGCCGGTTCTTCGACCCCCGACGCCGCGAGTACTTTCTTCGACCGCCATTCTGGAGCCTTCGTGGCCGTCCTACACTATTACCAGTCCGGGTGTCGCTTCCGGCGCCCTCCGGATGTCCCATTGGACGTGGTTCCTGAGAGCTGCGGTTCTATTGGCTCGGGGAGGAGGCAGGGGAGGTTACGTGAGGCCGAAGGCTTCGCGGCTCCGGCGGCCCGCGGCGCTGCCCCGGGGCCAGGCTCTCCGGCGCCGCGCGTGGCTCCTGTGTGAGCACCCCGAGAGCTCGGCCGGGGCGCGGGTGGTGGCGCTGGTGTCGTTGTTGTCGCCTGGTGTCCATCGTGGTGTTCTGTCTGGAGACCATGCCGCAGTTTCAGGGGTACGGCGCATGGGGAGGCGCAGGTGAGAGTGGGTGCGTGGGGGGTGGAAGGGGGGGGGTCGGGTTACCATTGTCATTGTTGTCATGGTGTTGTCTTCCTCATCAACATCATTGTCTTCCTCATTGACATCATCATCTTCAACGTCAATGGCACCATTATCGTTATGGGCCTCACCCCATCATCATCATCATCATGGTCATGGTCATCGTCTTCCTCCTTGACATCATCATCTTCAGTGTCAATGGCACCATTATCATTATGGGGCTCGCCCCATCATCATCATCACAGTCATGGTCATCGTCTTCATCCTTGACACCATCATCAGCATCTTCAGCATCAATAGTACCAGTATCCTTATGAGCCTCAGCTCCATCATCATCATCATCATGGTCATGGTCATCGTCTTCCTCGACATCATCATCAGCATCTTCAGCATCAATGGCACCAGTATCCTTGTGGGTCTCCCATCATCATCATCATGGTCATCGTCTTCCTCCTTGACATCAGCATCTTCCTCCTTGACCTCATCATCATCATGGTTGTTGTCTTCCTCATCAACATAATCGTCTTCCTCCTTGACACCAGCATCGTCATCTTGAGCATCAATGGCACCATTATCCTTGTGGGTCTTGGCCCCATCATCATTGTTGTCATGGTTGTTGTCTTCCTCATCAACATCATCATCTTCACTGTCAATGGCACCATTATCATTATGGGCCTCGCCCCATCATCATCATCATGGTCATCGTCTTCCTCCTTGACATCATCATGAGCATCTTCAGCATCAATGGTACCATTATCCTTATGGGCCTTAGACCCATCATCTTCATCATCATGGTTGTTGTCTTCCTCGTTGACATCATCATCTTCCTCCGTGACATCACCGTCATCATCTTCAGCTTCAATGGCACCATTATCCTTGTGGGTCTCAACCTATCATCATCATCACGGTTGTTGTCTTCCTCCTTGACATCATCATCATCTTCAGCATCACTGGTGCCATTATCCTTAAGGGCATTGGCCCCATCAGCATCGTCATGGTCATCATCTTCCTCCTTGACATCATCATCTTCAGCGTCAACAGCACCAGTATCCTTGTGGGTCTTGGCCCCATCATCATCATCATGGTCATCATCTTCCTCCTCAATATCATCACCTTCCTCTTCAGCGTCATCAGCACTGTTATCCTTATGGGCCTCAGCCCCACATCTTCCTCCTTGACATCATCATCTTCCTCTTCATCATCACTGTCACCATTGTTCCTATCCTCATGGGCCTCAGCCCCACCATCATCAAGGGCTCCATCTTCCTCCTCCACCTCATCACCTTCATCCACATCCTCACCACCATCCTCCTTGTGCTCCTCAGCTTCATCACCCTCCTCCTCCTCTTCCTCCTCCTCCTCTTCCTCCTCCTCCTCTTCATCAGCATCAATCTTCTCCAGCTCAATCTTCTTCCTCCTCCTCTTCTTCTCCTCCCCAGCTCCTCACCCTCCTCATCCACATTCCCCTCCTCCTCCCCAGCATCAGCATCCTCCCTCCAGCCTTCATCCACCCTTTTCTCTGCCTCCTCCTCCTCTTTATCTCCATCAACTTCCTCTTCCTTGGAATCCTCCTTTTCCTCTGGGATAGGGATCCATTGGTCTGGATGATGGATCCATGGGTCTGGATGATGGATCCATTGGTCTGGGTGTTGGATCCATGGGTCTGGGTGTTGGATCCATAGGTCTGGATGATGAATCCATGGGTCTGGATGATGGATCCATGGGTCTGGATGTCAGATCCATAGGTCTGGATGATGGATCCATGGGTCTGGATGATGAATCCATGGGTCTGGATGATGGATCCATGGGTCTGGATGATGGATCCATGGGTCTGGATGGGCTCCAATGCCCATTAACCCATAGTGGGGGGTGGACCCAAGCAGCTGGGTGGGCTTTAACCTCCATTATCTCACTCTACATGGTGGATCCATGGGTCTGGGTGATGGATCTAAGATCTGGATGATGGATCTAGGATCTGGATGATGAATCCATGGGTCTGGATGATAAATCCATGGGTCTGGATGATGGATCCATGGGTCTGGGTGCTGGATCCATGAGTCTGGATCATGGATTTAAGGGTCTGGATGACAGATCCATAGGTCTGGATCATGGATCTAGGGTCTAGATAATGGATCCATGGGTCTGGATGATGAATCCATGGGTCTGGATGATGAATCCATGGGGCTGGATGATGGATCCATGAGTCTGGATCATGGATTAAAGGGTCTGGATGATGTATCCATGGGTCTGGATGATGGATCCATAAGTGTGGATGATAGATCCATTGGTCTAGATGATGGATCCGTGGGTCTGGATCATGGATTTAAGGGTCTGGGTGATGGATCCATGGGTGTGGATGATGGATCTAGGATCTGGATGATGGATCTGTTGGTCTGGATGATGGATCCATGAATCTAGATAATGGAGCCATGGGTTAAGATAATGGATCCATGGGTCTGGACGATGGATCCATGGGTCAGCACCATAGACCTGCACGTCTGTGTGCTGACCCCCCCTCTCTCTCTCCCCCCCAGCCCCCCCCCAACACCACCACCCCCCTCCCCCCCCTCCCGCAGCATCCTCTCGGACCCCTTCTTCCTGGTGGAGACCGTTGCATCTGCTGGTTTCAGCCTGGAGCTGCTGGTGCGCCTGGCGGCCAGCCCCAGCAAAGCCGCCTTCTTCCGCAGCGCCATGAACCTCATCGACCTCTTGGCCATCGCGCCCTACTTCGTGGCGCTGGGCACGGAGCTGGCGCGCCGCGGGGGGCTGGCGCAACCCGCCATGGCGCTGGCGGTGGTGCGCGTGGTGCGCCTGGTGCGCGTCTTCCGCGTCTTCAAGCTGTCGCGCCACTCGACGGGGCTGCAGATCCTGGGCCAGACGCTCAAGGCCAGCATGCGGGAGCTGGGGCTGCTCATCTTCTTCCTCCTCATCGGCGTCGTGCTCTTCGCCAGCGCCGTCTACTTCGCCGAGGCCGAGGACGCCGCCACCGCCTTCACCTCCATCCCGCAGGCCTTCTGGTGGGCTGTGGTCACCATGACCACCGTGGGCTACGGGGACATGGCGCCGGTGACGGTGGGAGGCCGCCTGGTGGGGTCTCTTTGCGCCATCGCTGGTGTTCTCACCATCTCCTTGCCCGTCCCTGTCATCGTCTCCAACTTCAGTTACTTCTATAGGAGGGAGCTCCATGGGGAGGACAATGGGGACTTCAGGCCGGCGTCGCCCTGCCCCCGACACCCACCCCCACCAGAGGAGGGGGGGGAGGGGAAGGGGGAGGGGGGAGGGGGGGAGATGGATGGGGAGGCGGTGGGGGGGGGGGCGAGGGGGTGGGGGGGGAGGTTGGTGACGGAGGTGTGAGGGGGGAGGGGAGGGGATGGGGTGCATGGGGGCAGCCATTGGTGCATCAGGACATGTGATGGTGCACAGGGTCATGTGATGGGGGTAAGGACACGTGATGGTGCACAGGGACACGTGACAGTGCACAAGGACATGTGATGGTGGATAAGGACATGTGACAATGGACAAGGACACATGATGGTGCATAGGGTCATGTGATGATGGACACGGACATGTGATGGTGCTTGAAGCCATCTGATGGTGCACAGGGACATGTGACAGTGGGCAAGGACACGTGATCATGGACAAGGACACGTGATGGTGGATAAGGACACGTGATCATGGACAAGGACACGTGATCATGGACAGGAACACGTGATGGTGGACAAGGATGTACAATGGTGAACACACGTGTCTAGTGGTGCCCAAGGACATGTGACACCGCACAAGGACACGTGATCATGGACAAGGACACGTGATCATGGACAAGGACACGTGATCATGGACAAGGACACGTGACACCACACTGGGACACGTGACGCTGCACAAAGTCACCTGATGGGGCACGAGGTCACCCAGGGACACGTGTGGGGGGGGGGGCACCCGGACCCTGTCCCATGTGACCCCTCCCCCCCCCGGAACCTTCCAATGGGGCAATAAACGTGGGGACATCAAATGGGGCTGATGGGGGGGTCATTGGGGGGGGGGGGGCAAGGTCACGTGGGCACCGGTACAAGGTCACGTGGGCACCGGAACAAGGTCATGGGGACACTTCCGTAAGGCCCATGGGGCATTTCCGGTGTATTACGGGTGTATTTCCGGTGTTTAACCGGTCTATTTCCGGTCCATTTCCGGTTTATTACCGGTCTATTTCCGGTGCATTACCGGAGTACTTCCGGTGTATTTCCGGTCCGATTCCGGTGCATTACCGGTGTACTTCCGGTGTATTTCCGGTCCATTTCCGGTTCTCCGGTGCCCCCCCCGCCCCTGGAGGACTCACCCTCCCCTGGAGGACCAACCCCGCCCCCACCGTCAGGGGGCGCACTACCGGAAGTTACGTAACCCTAACCGGAAGTCACGCGGTGACGGAGCCGGGCCGAGCCCTAAGGAGCGGACCCGTGTCCTGCGTCACCTGACCGGAAGCGGAAGCTCCGCCCGCAGCGTCACTTCCGGCGCGCCATGCAGCGCTGTGAGCTGCGCGGTGGAGCCCGTCCGGTGCCGCTGCCCCACGGAGAGGTCGTGACCCTGGGGCGGGGACCGGAAACGGGGGTCACGGACCGGAAGTGCTCCCGGAGACAGGGTGCGACCGGAAACCCGCCCCCCTGACCCCCAACCCCGTTACATCCGGGTATCACGTGGCCTCCTTCCCCTCCCCCCCCATAAGCCCCTCCCCCCCCCCCCCAACCCCCCCCATTTACTTCCGGGTATCATTGTAACCTCATTACCCTCCCCCCCCCATAACCCTTCCCCCCCATAACCCCTCCCCCCCCCATGACCCCCTATGACCCCCACAAGACCCCTTTCTCACCCCTCCCCCCCCCATAACTCCTCATTTACATACGGGTATCACCCTGACCTCCTTCCCGTCCCCCCCATAACCCCCTCAATGACCCCCCCCATGACCCCCTCCCCCCTATAAGCCCCTCCCCCCCCCATAACCCCCCCCTTTACATCCGGGTATCACTGTAATCTCCTTCCCCTCCCCCCCATAACCCCCTTCCCCCCCATGACCCGTCCATGACCCCCTCCCCCCACCATAAGCCCCTCCCCCCCCCCATAACCCCCCATTTACATCCGGGTATCACTGTGACCTCTTTCCTCTCCCCCCCTATAACCCCCCCATAAGCCCCTCCCCCCCCCATAACCCCTCCCCCCCCCCATGACCCCCCCATGACCCCTTTCTCCCCCCTCCCCCTCTGCAGTGGAGATCGTTGCTGACTGCACCGAGGGCACAGCTCTGGTCACACAGGTGGGGGAGGGGAGGGGGGTCCTGAAGCTCCATGGGGGGGGGAGGGGCATTGATATGGGGGGAGGGGCATGGATATGGGGGAGGGGCATTTATATGGGGGAGGGGCATTGATATGGGGGGAGGGGCATTGATATGGGGGAGGGGCATTGATATGGGGGGAGGGGCATTGATATGGGGTTCCCCCCCCCCCCATTAACGCTCCCCCCCCCCATTGCAGCATGGGGTGAACCCCACATCCGTGGGGGGGACCCCATTGGGCCGTGGGGTCAGCACCACACTGAGGCCAGGCCAGACCCTCTGCTTGGTCAATGGCCTCTACCCATTGGAGCTGCACGTCGAGGGGCCCCCCCCATCCCCCCCCCCATCCTCCCCTCCCCCCACCCCCTCCCCTCCCCCCCCCAAGCGCCCCTGCCCCCCCCCCGACCCTTGGACCCAATGTGGAGCCCTCTTGGTCTTCACCCCCCCTGGGGTCATCCCCAGCTCCAAGGTCAGTCTATGGGGTCCCCCCCCCCTTTTTGGGGTGTTGCCCCTTTAAGGGGGTCCCCACACTGTGGGACCCCCATTTTAATGGGGGTCACCCCCTAACCCCCCCCATGGCCCCCCCAGATCGCAGGGTTTGACCTGGATGGGACTCTCATCAGCACCAAGTCAGGGAGGGTGTTTCCTATGGGGCCTGAGGACTGGAGGTGAGGGGGGGATGGGATGGGGGGGGGTGGGGGGAGGGGGGGGGGCAGATTTGGGGACCCCCCCCCTGGGTTTGTGTGTTTATTGCCCCCCCAAATCCCATAGGATTCTGTACCCGGAGGTGCCCAAGAAGCTGAAGGAGCTGCAGAAGGAGGGGTATAAGGTGAGAGACACCCCCCAAAACACATTGGACTCCCCCATGGACACCCTCAAACCCCATTGAACCCCCCCCAAACCCTATTGAAACCCCCCAAACCCCATTGCACCCCCCCAAACCCCATTGACTACCATTGCCCCCCCCCCCAAACCCCATTGAACCGCCCCAAAACCCCATTGGACCCCCCCCAAACCCCATTGAACCCCCCCAAACCCCATTGGACACCCCCTGGACCCCCCCAAACTCCATTGAACCCCCCATGGACACCCCCCAAACCCCATTGGACCCCCCCAAACCCCATTGAACGCCCCCCAAACCCCATTGGCCCCCCCAAACCCCATTGAACCCCCCCCCAAACCCCATTGACTCCCATTGCCCCCCTCCAAACCCCATTGAACCCCCAACAAAACCCCATTGGCCCCCCCAAACCCCATTGAACCCCCCCCAAACCCCATTGACTCCCATTGCCCCCCTCCAAACCCCATTGAACCCCCAACAAAACCCCATTGAGCCCCCCCCCAAACCCCATTGGACCCCCCAAACCCCATTGATTCCCATTGCCCCCCCCAAACCCCATTGGACCCCCCAAACCCCATTGATTCCCATTGCCCCCCCCCAAACCCCATTGAACACCCCCCAAACCCCATTGGCCCCCCCCAAACCCCATTGCCTCCCCCAGACCCCATTGACTCCCATTGCCCCCCCCAGGTCGTTGTCTTCACCAACCAAATGGGGATCTCCCGCGGGCGCCTCCAGTGCTCCCAGTTCAAGGCCAAGGTGGAGGCTGTGGCCCAGAAACTGGGGGGGGCCCTGCAGGTGAGTGTGACCCCCCCATACTGGGAGCGACCCCCCCATACTGGGAGTGACCCCCCCATACTGGGAGTGACCCCCTCATACTGGGAGTGACCCACCCCCATACTGGGAGTGACCCCCCCATACTGGGAGTGACCCCCCCATACTGGGAGCGACCCCCCCCATACTGGGAGTGACCCCCCCATACTGGGAGTGACCCCCCCATACTGGGAGCGACCCCCCCCATACTGGGAGTGACCCCCCCATACTGGGAGTGACCCCCCCATACTGGGAGCGACCCCCCCATACTGGGATTGACCCCCCCCATACTGGGAGCGACCCCCCCCATACTGGGAGTGACCCCCATCATACTGGGAGTGACCCCCTCCCCATACTGGGAGTGACCCCCATCATACTGGGAGTGACACCCCCCATACTGGGAGTGACCCCCATCATACTGGGAGTGACCCCCTCCCCATACTGGGAGTGACCCCCATCATACTGGGAGTGACCCCCCCCCATACTGGGAATGACCCCCCCATACTGGGAGTGACCCCCCCCATACTGGGAGTGACCCCCTCATACTGGGAGTGACCCCCCCATACTGGGAGTGACCCCCCCCATACTGGGAGTGACCCCTCCCCCATACTGGGAGCGACCCCCCATACTGGGAGCGACCCCCCCATACTGGGAGTGACCCCCCCATACTGGGAGAGACCCCCCGCATACTGGAAGTGACACCTCCATACTGGGAGCGACCCCCCCATACTGGAAGTGACCCCCCCATACTGGGAGTGACCCCTCCATACTGGGAGCGACCCCCCCATACTGGGAGTGAACCCCCCCCCATACTGGGAGCGACCCCCCCATACTGGGAGTGACCCCCTCATACTGGGAGTGATCCCCTTTCATACTGGGAGAGACCCCCCCCATACTGGGAGTGACCCCACCATACTGGGAGTGACCCCCCCTCATACTGTGACCCCCCCACAGGTGCTGGTGGCGACAGGACCGGGGCTGTACCGGAAACCAGTGCTGGGGATGTGGGACCATTTGTGCCAGGAGGTGCTGGGGGGGCACTGGGATGGACTGGGAAGGGACTGGGACCCATTGGGTTGAACTGGACCCCACTGGTCTGAACTGGTCCCCACTGGTCTGAACTGGTGTTACTGGTTTGGGTTGAACTGGTCCCCACTGGTCTGAACTGGTGTCACTGCTTTGCCCCCCACAGGCCAATGGGGCCGTGCCTGTGTCGGTGCCCGACAGCTTCTATGTGGGGGGTGAGTTGGGGGGGAGGGGATCCTGGGTCCGTTTTGGGGCTATTTTGGGCTGTTTTGGGTCTACCATCCCCCTCTCCCATCCCCCTCTCCCCTCCCCCTCTCCCATCCCCCTCTCCCATCCCCCTCTCCCCTCCCCCTCTCCCATCCCCCTCTCCCCTCCCCCTCTCCCATCCCCTCCCCCATCCCCCTCTCCCCTCCCCCTCTCCCATCCCCCTCTCCCCTCCCCCTCTCCCCTCCCCCTCTCCCCTCCCCCTCTCCCCTCCCCCTCCCCCATCCCCCCTCCCCCATCCCCCTCTCCCCTCCCCCTCTCCCCTCCCCCTCTCCCCTCCCCCTCTCCCCTCCCCCTCTCCCCTCCCCCTCTCCCATCCCCCTCTCCCATCCCCCTCTCCCATCCCCCTCTCCCCTCCCCCTCTCCCCTCCCCCTCTCCCCTCCCCCTCTCCCCTCCCCCTCTCCCCTCCCCCTCTCCCATCCCCCTCCCCCATCCCCCTCTCCCCTCCCCCTCTCCCCTCCCCCTCTCCCCTCCCCCTCTCCCCTCCCCCTCTCCCCTCCCCCTCTCCCATCCCCCTCTCCCATCCCCCTCTCCCATCCCCCTCTCCCCTCCCCCTCTCCCCTCCCCCTCTCCCATCCCCCTCTCCCATCCCCCTCTCCCCTCCCCCTCTCCCCTCCCCCCTCTCCCCTCCCCCTCTCCCATCCCCCTCTCCCCTCCCCCTCTCCCCTCCCCCTCTCCCATCCCCCCCTCCCATCCCCCCCTCCCATCCCCCTCCCCCCTCCCCCTCTCCCATCCCCCTCTCCCCTCCCCCACAGATGCAGCCGGACGCCCCCAGAATTGGGCCCCTGGGCGCAAGAAAAAGGACTTTTCGTGCACTGATCGTTTGGTGAGTGCCAAAAACACCGGAATTCACCCCAAAACGGCCCCCTCGGTGACCCCTGACCTCCAGTCTGTGCCCTCTGACCCCGGTCTGTGACCTTTGACCCCCAGTTCGCCATCAACGCCGGCCTCCGCTTCCACACCCCGGAGGAATTCTTCCTGGGCTGGCCCCCGGCGCCCTTTGACCTGCCGACCTTTGACCCCGTGAGTGACCCCTCCCCCCCCCATTCAACAGCCTGTGGGTGAGCCCTGAGCGTGACCTTTGTCCTCCTGACCATGACCTTTGACCCGGCAGCGGAAGCTTGACCCCTCGGGGCCACTCTATGACCCCCCCGATGAACCTCTGCTCAGCTCCACCCCTGAGGTCGTGGTGGCCGTGGGGTACCCGGGGGGTGAGTGACCTCTGACCCCTGACCCCATCGGTGATCTCTGACCCCCAACCTGACCCCTGCCCTCTGACCCAGCTGGGAAGTCGACCTTCCTGAAGACACATTTCGTTCCCGCGGGATACGTCTACGTCAACCGGGTGAGTGAGGTCATGTGACACCCACGTGACCCCCATGTGACCCAGCTGTGGTCCCCCCATGACCCAGCTATGACCTATGTGACCCAGCTGTGGCCCATGTGATGCAGTTGTGCCCCATGTGACCCCCCTTGCCCCACGCAACCCAACTGTGACCCACATGACCCAGCTGTGACCCCCCACGTGACGTAGCTTTGCCCCATGTGACCCAGCTGTGACCCACGTGACCCCACATGACCCAGCTGTGCCCCATGTTTCCCAACTGTGACCCCATGTGACCCCACTGTGACCCCCCACATGACCCCGCTGTGGCCTCATGTGACCCAGCTGTGCCCCATGTGACCCCCACATGACCCAGCTGTGCCCCACATGACCCACGTGACCCAGCTGTGCCCCACGTGACGCAGCTGTGCCCCACGTGACCCAGCTGTGCCCCCCCATGTGACCCTACATGACACAGCTGTGCCCCACGTGACCCAGCTGTGACCCACATGACTCAGCTGTGACCCACATGACTCAGCTGTGACCCACATGACCCACGTGATGCAGCTGTGCCCCACATGACCCAGCTGTGCCCCATGTTATCCCACGTGACCCAGCTGTGACCCCACGTGACCCATGTTCCCCACAGGACACGCTGGGCTCCTGGCATCGCTGTGTTGCTGCCTGTGAGGCTGCTCTGGGCAGAGGCTGCTCTGTGGCCATTGACAACACAAACCCGGACCCCGAATCCAGGCAGAGGTGGGGGGGGCAGAACAGCCCTGGGACCATAGAACCCCTATGTGACCCATAGATCCCTGTGTGTGACCCATAGATCCCATATGTGACCCATAGATCCTGTGTGTGACCCATAGATCCCATATGTGACCCATAGATCCCATATGTGACCCATAGATCCTGTGTGTGACCCATAGATCCCATATGTGACCCATAGATCCTGTGTGTGACCCATAGATCCCATATGTGACCCATAGAACACATGTGTGACCCCATAGATCCTGTGTGTGACCCCATAGATCCTGTGTGTGACCCATAGATCCCTGTATGTGCCCCATAGAACCTGTGTGTGTTCCATAGATCCTTGTGTGACCCATAGAACCTGTGTGCCCCATAGATCCGTGTGTGTCACATAGAACCCATACGTGACCCCATAGAACACATGTGTGACCCATAGATCCCTGTGTGTGACCCATAGATCCTGTGTGTGACCCATAGATCCTGTGTGCTCCATAGACCCCTGTGTGACCCCATAACCCATGTGTGACCCCATAGAACCCGTGTGACCCCATAGATCTCATCTGTGACCCTGTAGATCCCATGTGACCCCATAGAACCCATATATGACCCCATAGATCCCATATGTGACCCATAGAACCCGTATGTGACCCATAGAACCCATATGTGACTCATAGATCCTGTATGTGACCCCATAGAACCTGTGTGCCCCATAGATCCCGTATGTGACCCCATAGTTCCCTATATGCCCCCATAGAACCTCTATGTGACCCCATAGAACCTGTATGTGCCCCATAGATCCCCATAGGCCCCCCCTGACCCCCCCTGCTCCCTGCCCCCCAGGTTCGTGGCCTGTGCTCGCGCTGCCTCCGTCCCCTGCAGGTGTTTGCTCTTCACTGCCAGCATCGAGCAGGCTCAGCACAACTGCAGGGTCAGGGGGGGGGGGGTCTGGGGGGTGGGGGAGGGGTCTGGGGGGGAGGGGTCTGAGGTGGGGGGAGGGGTTATGGGGTGGGGGAGGAGTTTGACGGTGGGTCGGGTCTGGGGGGGGAGGGATCGGGGGAGGGGTCTGAGGTGGGGAAGGGTCTGGGGGGGAGGGGACAGAGGGGGGGGAGGGGAATGAGGGTGGGGGGAGGGGTCTGAGGTGGGGGAGGGGTTTGAGGGGGGAAGGATTTAAGGGGGCAGGGGTCAGAGGGGGGTTACGGAGTGGGGGAGGGGTCGGAGGAAGGGAGGGGTCTGAAGAAGGGGGGGAGGTGTCTGAGGAGGGGGAGAGGGGGGTTCTGTGGGGGGGGAGGGGTCTGAGGTACGGGTGGGGTATGGGTCTGACCCCCCATCCCCCCCTGAACCCCCGTTTCCCACATCCCAGTTCCGGGATATGACCGAGAGTGACCATGTCCCTGTCACTGATGCTGTGCTCTATGGATACAGGTGGGGGAGGGGCGGGGGGGGGGGAGGGGCATGCAGGTGGGGGGAGGGGCATGAGGGGGGTTCCCTGTCACAGGGTTACACAGGGTTCTATGGGGTCACATACGGGTCTATGGAGCACATAAGGATCTATGGGGCACACAGCTTTCTATGGGGCTCATAGGGTTCTATGGGGTCACATAAAGGTTCTATGGGGCACAGAGGGTTCTATGGAGTCACATAGGTTCCTATGGGGCACAGGTTGTATGGTGTCACACAGGGATCTATGGGTCACATAGGGTTCTATGGGGTCAGATAGGGTTCTATGGGGCACACAAGGATCTATGGGGCACACAGGTTCTATGGGGCTCATAGGGTTCTATGGGGTCACATGGGGGTCTATGGGTCACGTGGGGGTCTATGGGGTCACGTGGGGGTCTATGGGGTCACGTGGGGGTCTATGGGGGCGGGGCATTGACTTGGCCCCTCCCCCCCAGGAACCGGTTCGTCCCTCCCTCCCTCTCCGAGGGCTTTTCCCGCCTCCTGCACATCCACTTCCGGCCTCACTTCCGGGACCCGCAGCGGAAGCGCCTCTACCTGCAGTTCAGTGCGGGGTGAAGCCACGCCCCCTTCCCCTTGACCCCGCCCACCCCGAGGCCACGCCCCCAACCTCAAACCCCGCCCCCTCCCTCCATAGACACCGCCCCCTCCCATCCAAACCACGCCCCCTTCCCTTGACTCCGCCCCTTACCGAGGCCACGCCCCCTCCCCTTCAGGCCCCGCCCCCTCCCCTAAGCCCCGCCCCCAATAAAGCTCAAAGCCACCGGCTCCAAACGAAGTCTCTGTTGTACAAACGGGGGGGAGGGGCAGGTGGGGGAGGGGCCTCGGGTGGGGGGAGGGGCCTCGGGTGGGGGAGGGGGTGGGGGGAGGGTGGGGGAGGGGCAGGTGGGGGAGGGGCCTCGAGGAGGGTGGGGGAGGGGCGCGGGGGGGTCACGGCGTTTCCATGGTTTCGCTCTCTGCAAGAGGGGGGAGGGGGGGTCAGGGGTCAGACCCTCCCCCCACGGCTCTGCCCCCATCTGTGATCCCATTGAACCCCCAACCCCCCCATGGCCTGACCTCCATCTGACCCCATGGAGCCCCTCCCCCCACCTCATTATTGCCCGCATATCCCCCCTCCCTTACCCCCATCCCCCTCCCCCCACCCCCCCTTTGCCCCCCCATATCCCCTATGCATCGTTATTGCCCCCATCCCCCTCCCCCCACACATCTCATTATTGCCCCCATCCCCCACCCCTTTAACCCCCCCTCTCCCCCCATATCTCCCCAATACCCCATTACTGCCGCCATCCCCCCCCTCTTACCCCCCTCCCCCCCATCTCCACCCCCATCCCCCCTTTACCCCATCTCCCCTGTGCCCCATTGTTGCCCCCCATCCCCCTCTCCTTTACCCCCATTCCCCCTTGCCCCCATCTCACCCCCCACATCCTCCCCCACCCCACACACTATTGCCCTCATCCCCATTCCCCCTTTAAGCCCCCATCTCCCCCCCATATTCCCCTATGCCCCATAGTTGCCCCCATCCCCCTCTCCTTTACCCCCATCCCCCTCCCCCATCCCCCCTTTGCCCATCTCCCCCCCCATTCTCCCCCACCTGTCTCATTATTGCCCCTATCCCATTCCCCTCCCCCCATCCCCCTTTAACCCCCCCATATCTCCCCCCTATGTCCCATTATTGCCCCCATCCCCCCTCCCTTACCCCCATCCCCCTCCCCCCACCCCCCTTTGCCCCCCCATATCCCCTATGCATTGTTATTACCCCCACCCCCCTGCCCCCACACATCTCATTATTGCCCCCATCCCCCATCCCTTTAACCCCCCATCTCCCCCCATATCTCCCCAATGCCCCTTTATTGCCCCCATCCCCCTCTCTTACCCCCATACCCCTCCCCCATCCCCCCTTTGCGCCCCATCTCCCATTCTCCCCCACCTGTCTCATTATTGCTCCTATCCCATTCCCCTCCCCCCATGCTCCCTTTAACCCCCATCTCCCCTATACCCCATTGTTGCCCCCATCTCCCCCTTACCCCCATCCCCCTCCCCCCATCCCCCCTTTAACCCCATCTCCCCCCATATCTCCCCCATGCCCCATTGTTGCCCCCATCCCCCCTCTTACCCCCATGCCCCTCCCCCACATTCCCCCCTTTGCCCCCCTCCCCCCCATATCTCAATGCCCCCTTATTGCCCCCATCCCCTCCCCCCCCTCCCCCCTTTGCCCCTCCCCCCCCATATCCCCTATGTGGTGTTACTGCCCCACATCGCCCCCACCCATCCCCCCCTCCCCCCCCCTCCCCCCCCCGCCCCTCCCCCCCCCGCTCACGCAGCTCGTTGAACAGAAAAGCCTCCTGATATTCCCTCATGTACTGAGTGGATCTGGACTCGTCCAGGAACAGGGAATAGACTCGTTTGATGTCCTCCACCTGCACCTCCCCCCCCTGCGGACACCGGCTTGGTACAGCCCAACCCCCACACACAGACCCAACCCCCACCCTGACAGCCCAACCCCCCCCAGACAGACCCAACCCCCACCCTGACAGACCCAACCCCCACACAGACACCCCCCAACCCCCACCCCAAACAGCCCCAAAACCCATTGAAAACAGACCCAAAACCATGAAAAATAGCCCCAAAAACATCAAAATCCATCCAAAATACCCCAAAGCACAAGCAACAACCCCAAAATCAGCCCCAAACCAGCCCCACGTAACCCCCCCCGCCCCATAGCTACCCCATAGCTGTCCCATAGGTGCCCCATAGCTACCGAATAGCTGCCACATAGCTGCCCCACAGCTACCCCACAGGCGTCCCATAAGTGTCCCATAGCTACCCCATAGGTGCCCCATAGGTGCCCTATAGCTGCCTCATAGTGCCCCATAAGTACCCCATAGGTGCCCCATACCTGCCTCACAGCTGCCCCATAGCTACTCCTTAGGTGCCCCACAGATGCCCCATAGGTGCCCCATAGCTACCCCACAGCTGCCCCACATCTGCCCCATAGCTACCCCATAGCTGCCCTATAGCTACCCCATAGGTGCCCCATAGCTACCCCACACCTACCCCAAATCTACCCCATAAATGTCCCATAGCTACCCTACAGCTGCCTCACAGCTGCCCTATAGTGCCCCATAAGTACCCCACAGCTGCCCCACAGCTACCCCATAGCTTCCCCATAGATACCCCATAGGTGCCCCATAGCTACCTGATAGGTGCCCCATAGGTGCCCCATACCCGCCCCATAGCTACCCCATAGCTATCCCATAAATGCCCCATAGCTCCCCATATCCGCCCCACATCTGCCCCATATCGCACCTGCCTCTTCCTGGCCACGAGGCTGGCAGCAGTGATGAGCTGCATTGCATAGCGCAGGGAGGTCTCCAGCCCAATGCGTGTGAGCACCGAGTATGCATCATCCGTCATCTCCACGTCCTCCTCCTCGCACCTGGGGGGCAGGTGTGGGGCAGGTGTGGGGCAGATGTGGGGCAGGTGTGGGGCAGATGTGGGGCAGGTGTGGGGCAGGTGTGGGGCAGGTGTGGGGTGGATGTGGGGCAGGTGTGGGGCAGATGTGGGGCAGATGTGGGGCAGGTGTGGGGTGGATGTGGGGCAGGTGTGGGGCAGATGTGGGGCAGGTGTGGGGCAGATGTGGGGCAGGTGTGGGGCAGGTGTGGGGTGGATGTGGGGCAGGTGTGGGGCAGGTGTGGGGCAGGTGTGGGGCAGATGTGGGGCAGGTGTGGGGCAGGTGTGGGGTGGATGTGGGGCAGGTGTGGGGCAGATGTGGGGCAGATGTGGGGCAGGTGTGGGGCAGGTGTGGGGCAGATGTGGGGCAGATGTGGGGCAGGTGTGGGGCAGGTGTGGGGCAGGTGTGGGGCAGATGTGGGGCAGGTGTGGGGCAGGTGTGGGGCAGATGTGGGGCAGGTGTGGGGCGGATGTGGGGCGGATGTGGGGCGGATGTGGGGCAGGTGTGGGGCGGATGTGGGGTGGATGTGGGGCAGGTGTGGGGCAGGTGTGGGGCGGATGTGGGGCGGATGTGGGGCAGGTGTGGGGCAGGTGTGGGGCAGGTGTGGGGCAGGTGTGGGGTGGATGTGGGGCGGATGTGGGGCAGGTGTGGGGCAGGTGTGGGGCAGGTGTGGGGCGGGTGTGGGGCAGGTGTGGGGCAGGTGTGGGGCGGATGTGGGGCAGGTGTTGGGCGGATTTGGGGCAGGTGTGGGGTGGATGTGGGGCAGGAGAGGGGCTTGGGGGGCAGCCCCACTGACCTCCCTTGAGGGGGAATGGGAGGCTGGGGGGGGTGTGGGGATGGGAGATATGGGGCACAGGGGGATCTATGGGGCAGAGGGAGGGATCTATGGGGCACAGAGTGGGATCTATGGGTCACAGGCAGGGATCTATGGGGCACAGGGTGGGATCTATGGGGCACAGACAGGGATCTATGGGGCAGAGGGAGGGATCTATGGGGCACAGACAGGGATCTATGGGGCACAGGGTAGGATCTATGGGGCACAGGGAGGGATCTATGGGGCACACAGTGGGATCTATGGGGCAGCTCTGCCCCCCACCTGATCTTGAGGATCTGCTTGGTCTCCTTGTCGCTATAGGGCGCAGTGGAGATGATCAGGAGCCGGTCGAGGAGATCTATGGGGAGCCCATGGGGGCTCTGGTAGTTGGTTCCTCTGATCCTATTAATGGAGATCAAGGAGATCAATGGGGCTCAATGAGGTTCTATGGGGTACAATGGGGCTCAACTGGGTTCAATGGGGCTCAATGGGGTTCAATGGGGCTCTATGGGGTGCAAAGGGGCTCAATGGGGCTCAATGGGGTTCAATAGGGAGCAATGGGGCTCAAGGGGGCTCAATGGGGTACAATGGGGTCAATGGAGCGCAACGGGGTTCAATGGGGTGCAACGGGGTTCAATGGGGTTCAATGGGGCTCAATGAGTCTCTATGGGGCTCAACGGGGCTCAATGGGTCTCTATGGGTCTCTATGGTCTCTATGGGTCTCTATGGTCTCTATGGGTCTCTATGGGGCTCTATGGTCTCTATGGGGCTCAATGGGGTTCAATGGGTCTCTATGGGTCTCTATGGGTCTCTATGGGTCTCTATGGTCTCTATGGGTCTCTATGGGGCTCTATGGGTCTCTATGGGGCTCAGTGGGTCTCTATGGGGCTCTATGTGTCTCTATGGTCTCTATGGGTCTCTATGGTCTCTATGGGTCTCTATGGTCTCTATGGTCTCTATGGTCTCTCTCTATGGGTCTCTATGGGTCTCTATGAGTCTCTGTGGGTCTCTATGGAGCTCTATGGTCTCTATGGGTCTCTATGGGTCTCTATGGTCTCTATGGGTCTCTATGGGTCTCTATGGGTCTCTATGGGGCTCTATGGTCTCTATGGGTCTCTATGGGGCTCTATGGGTCTCTATGGGGCTCAGTGGGTCTCTATGGGGCTCTATGTGTCTCTATGGTCTCTATGGGTCTCTATGGTCTCTATGGGTCTCTATGGTCTCTATGGTCTCTATGGTCTCTCTCTATGGGTCTCTATGGGTCTCTATGAGTCTCTGTGGGTCTCTATGGAGCTCTATGGTCTCTATGGGTCTCTATGGGTCTCTATGGTCTCTATGGGTCTCTATGGTCTCTATGGGTCTCTATGGGTCTCTATGTGTCTCTATGTGTCTCTATGGGGCTCTATGGGGCTCTATGGGTCTCTATGGTCTCTATGGGTCTCTATGGGGCTCTATGGGTCTCTATGGGGCTCTATGGGTACCGGGTGATCCCGCGGTTGGTGGCCATGATGAGCACTGGGGCCATGTCACTCTCCAGCGCCCGGTTCAGGAAGGAGAAACACTCAATGTCCAACATGTGAACCTCATCGATGAACAGCACCTGCAATGGGGCAGATGTGGGGCAGATGTGGGGCAGATGTGGGGCAGGAGATGTGGGGCAGGAGATGTGGGGCAGGAGATGTGGGGCAGGGGATGTGGGGCAGGGGATGTGGGGCAGGGGATGTGGGGCAGGAGATGTGGGGCAGGGGATGTGGGGCAGATGTGGTGCAGGGGATGTGGGGCAGGAGATGTGGTGCAGATGTGGGGCAGGGGATGTGGGGCAGGGGATGTGGGGCAGGGGATGTGGGGCAGGGGATGTGGGGCAGGGGATGTGGGGCAGGAGATGTGGGGCAGGAGATGTGGGGCAGATGTGGGGCAGGGGATGTGGGTCAGATGTGGGGCAGGAGATGTGGGGCAGATGTGGGGCAGGGGATGTGGGGCAGGAGATGTGGGGCAGGGGATGTGGGGCAGGGGATGTGGGGCAGGAGATGTGGGGCAGATGTGGGGCAGGGGATGTGGGGCAGGGGATGTGGGGCAGGGGATGTGGGGCAGGGGATGTGGGGCAGATGTGGGGCAGGAGATGTGGGGCAGGGGATGTGGGGCAGGGGATGTGGGGCAGGAGATGTGGGGCAGATGTGGGGCAGGGGATGTGGGGCAGGGGATGTGGGTCAGATGTGGGGCAGGAGATGTGGGGCAGGGGATGTGGGGTAGGGGATGTGGGGCAGGGGATGTGGGGCAGGAGGTGTGGGGCAGGGATGTGGGGCAGGGGTTTGTGGGGCAGGGGATGTGGGGCAGGAGATGTGGGGCAGGGGATGTGGGGCAGGGGATGTGGGGCAGGGGATGTGGGGCAGGAGATGTGAGGCAGGGGATGTGGGGCAGGGGATGTGGGGCAGGGGATGTGGGGCAGGAGATGTGGGGGCAGGGGATGTGGGGCAGATGTGGGGCAGGGGATGTGGGGCAGGGGATGTGGGGCAGGAGATGTGGGGCAGGGGATGTGGGGCAGATGTGGTGCAGGGGATGTGGGGCAGGAGATGTGGGGCAGGGGATGTGGGGCAGGGGATGTGGGGCAGGGGATGTGGGGCAGATGTGGGGCAGGGGATGTGGGGCAGGAGATGTGGGGCAGGGGATGTGGGGCAGGAGATGTGGGGCAGGGGATGTGGGGCAGGGGATGTGGGGCAGGGGATGTGGGGCAGGAGATGTGAGGCAGGGGATGTGGGGCAGGGGATGTGGGGCAGGAGATGTGGGGCAGGAGATGTGGGGCAGATGTGGGGCAGGGGATGTGGGGCAGGGGATGTGGGGCAGGGGATGTGGGGCAGGGGATGTGGGGCAGATGTGGGGCAGGAGATGTGGGGCAGGGGATGTGGGGCAGGGGATGTGGGGCAGGAGATGTGGGGCAGATGTGGGGCAGGGGATGTGGGGCAGGGGATGTGGGGCAGGGGATGTGGGGCAGGGGATGTGGGGCAGATGTGGGGCAGGAGATGTGGGGCAGGGGATGTGGGGCAGGGGATGTGGGGCAGGAGATGTGGGGCAGATGTGGGGCAGGGGATGTGGGGCAGGGGATGTGGGTCAGATGTGGGGCAGGAGATGTGGGGCAGGGGATGTGGGGTAGGGGATGTGGGGCAGGGGATGTGGGGCAGGAGATGTGGGGCAGGGGATGTGGGGCAGGAGATGTGGGGCAGGGGATGTGGGGCAGGGGATGTGGGGCAGGGGATGTGGGGCAGGAGATGTGAGGCAGGGGATGTGGGGCAGGGGATGTGGGGCAGGGGATGTGGGGCAGGAGATGTGGGGCAGGGGATGTGGGGCAGGGGATGTGGGGCAGATGTGGGGCAGGGGATGTGGGGCAGGGGATGTGGGGCAGGAGATGTGGGGCAGGGGATGTGGGGCAGATGTGGTGCAGGGGATGTGGGGCAGGAGATGTGGGGCAGGGGATGTGGGGCAGGGGATGTGGGGCAGGGGATGTGGGGCAGATGTGGGGCAGGGGATGTGGGTCAGATGTGGGGCAGGAGATGTGGGGCAGATGTGGGGCAGGAGATGTGGGGCAGGGGATGTGGGGCAGGAGATGTGGGGCAGGAGATGTGGGGCAGATGTGGGGCAGGAGATGTGGGGCAGGAGATGTGGGGCAGGGGATGTGGGGCAGGAGATGTGGGGCAGGAGATGTGGGGCAGGGGATGTGGGGCAGGGGATGTGGGGCAGGGGATGTGGGGCAGGAGATGTGGGGCAGGGGATGTGGGGCAGGAGATGTGGGGCAGGAGATGTGGGGCAGATGTGGGGCAGGAGATGTGGGGCAGGAGATGTGGGGCAGGGGATGTGGGGCAGGAGATGTGGGGCAGGAGATGTGGGGCAGGGGATGTGGGGCAGGAGATGTGGGGCAGATGTTGGGCAGTGGATGTGGGGCAGGAGATGTGGGGCAGGGGATGTGGGGCAGGGGATGTGGGGCAGGGGATGTGGGGCAGGAGATGTGGGGCAGCAGATGTGGGGCAGGGGATGTGGGGCAGGAGATGTGGGGCAGATGTTGGGCAGTGGATGTGGGGCAGGAGATGTGGGGCAGGGGATGTGGGGCAGGGGATGTGGGGCAGGGGATGTGGGGCAGGAGATGTGGGGCAGCAGATGTGGGGCAGCTGCCCCATAGATCCCCCCCTGCCCCACATGCCCCACTGCTCACCCCTGGGATGACTTCAGCTTTCCCCTCCTCGCGCCATTCGGCCACCTTGGCATTGATCTGCTCTCGCACCTCAGCCTTGATCTCACCTGTGTCCCCTATGGGGCAGAGAGAGAGATATGGGGTGATGTGGGGCTGGATATGGGGGTTTATGGGATGGAATGGTGGGTTATGGGGGGATAAGTGGGGGTAACGGGGGGATAAAGGGTCTTGTGGGATGGGATATGGGGGGATGAAGGGCTATAGGGGGATGCTGGGGGTGTTATTAGGGGATGCTATGGGGGTCCTGGGGGTCCCACTTATGGGTCCCACTTATGGGTCCCAGTTATAGGTCCCACTTATAGGTCCCATTTATGGCTCCCACTTATGGGTCCCGCTTGTGGATCCCACTTGTGGATCCCACTTATGGGTCCGACTTATGGGTCCGGCTGTGTGTCTGGTTGTGTGTCCGGTTGTGTCCCCGGTTGTGTGTCCGGTTGTGTGTCCGGTTGTGTGTCCGGTTGTGTGTCTGGTTGTGTGTCCGGTTGTGTCCCCGGTTGTGTCCCCGGTTGTGTCCCCGGTTGTGTCCCCGGTTGTGTCCCCGGTTGTGTGTCCGGTTGTGTCCCCGGTTGTGTGTCCGGTTGTGTGTCCGGTTGTGTGTCCGGTTGTGTGTCCGTCTGTGTGTCCGGTTGTGTGTCCTGTTGTGTGTCTGGTTGTGTGTCCGGCTGTCCCCGTACCCGAGAACAGCGCCAGGAATCCCTGCGTGCGGCTGTTGATGACGTCAATCTCATGCAGTGACACTGTGTGAACAACCTCCTTCCGCTTCTGCAGTTCTCCATCCGGGCACTGCACGAACTTCGTCTGGGGGGAAACACACAGAGTCAGCCCTGACCCATAGCTGCCCTATAGCTGCCCCATAGCGACAACATACCTGCCCCATAGCGGCCCCATACCCGCCCCATAGTGACCCCATACCCATCCCATATTGGCCCCATAGCTGCCCCATAAATGTCCCATAGCAGTCCCATAGTGGCCCCACACTAGCCCAATAGCTGCCCAATAGCTGCCCTATAGCAGCCCCATAGCCACCCCATAGCCGTCCCATAGCCACCCCATAAGCGCCCCATAGCGGCCCCATAGCTGCCCCATAGCCACCCCATAGCTGCCCCATAGTGACCCCATAGCCGCCCCATAGCCACCCAATAGATACCCCATAGCAGCCCCATAGCCGCCCCATACCCACCCCATAGCAGCCCCATACCCACCCCATAGCAGCCCCATACCCACCCCATAGCTACCCCATAGCCACCCCATAGCTGCCCCATAGCCACCCCATAGCAGCCCCATATCCGCCCCATAGCCGCCCCATAGCTGCCCCATAGCTACCCCATAGCCACCCCATAGCTGCCCCATAGCCACCCCATAGCCGCCCCACAGCCACCCCATAGCAGCCCCATACCCACCCCATAGCTACCCCACAGCCACCCCATAGCTGCCCCATACCCACCCCATAGCCACCACATACCCACCCCATAGCCACCCCATACCCCTATCTGCCCCATACCCACCCCATAGCAGCCCCACAGCCGCCCCACCCCCACCTGTGCTCCCATAGCATCATAGTCTCGAGCTCTGGTGAACGAGCGCCCGAGCTTGGAGATCTTCCCTGTGGCCTTGTCGATGGTGATGACGTCACTGGGGTCAAAGGGCGTCAGGGTCAGGATGGGGGGGGGTCAAAGGGCATCAGGATGGGGGGTCCCTGCCCCCCCTCCCCCCGTTTTGGGATGGATTTACCCATTTTTGGATGGTTTTTACCCATTTTCAACCGTTTGACCCAATTTGTGCCTTTTTCAACCCATTTTTCACTTTAGTTTTGCCTTTTTAGCTATTTTCTATCTTTTTAACCAAAATTGGGTTTTTTCCACCCATTTTGAGCCTTTTCCATCCTTTATGGCTCATTTTGAAGCTTTTCAACCCATTTTTGCTCAATTTTTACCCATTTTTGGCCTTTTTCACCCCAATTTGAGCGTTTCCTGCCCCATTTCCCCCTATTCCTCCCCATTCCCTGCCCCATAGCTGCCCCACTGCTGCCCCATTGCTGCCCCACTCACCCCATTGCTGCCCCGTTGCTGCCCCATAGCTGCCCCACTCACCCCATAGCTGCCCCATAGCTGCCCCACATCACCCCATTGCTGCCCCATTGCATGCCCCCCTGCCCCACATCACCCCATGGGGCTGCCCCATTACTGCCCCATTGCTGCCCCACTCACCCCATAGCTGCCCCCCAGCAGCCGCACTCACCCCATTGCAGCCCCATGGGGCTGCCCCATTGCTCCCCCACATCCCCACATTGCTGCCCCATAGCTGCCCCACAGCTGCCCCACAGCAGCCCACTCACCCCATAGCTGCCCCATAGCTGCCCCACAGCAGCCGCACTCACCCCATTCCTGCCCCATTGCATGACTCCCTGCCCCACATCACTCCATGGGGCTGCCCCATTGCTGCCGCACTCACCCCATTGCTGCCCCATCCCTGCCCCATAGCTGCCCCACTGCAGCCGCACTCACCCCATTGCTGCCCCATAGCTGCCCCACAGCAGCCGCACTCACCCCATTGCTGCCCCATAGCTGCCCCACTGCAGCCGCACTCACCCCATTGCTGCCCCATAGCTGCCCCACTGCAGCCGCACTCACCCCATTGCTGCCCCATAGCTGCCCCACTGCAGCCGCACTCACCCTGCCTGCACCTTCTCCCTGCTCAAGGCCTCGATCATCCTGCCCCCCAAGTCATAGATTGTCTCCATCTCTGTGGTCTTGAGAGTCAACTTCCCCACTTTGGTGCCCTGGGGGGACCCAGAGATGTGGGGCAGGACCCATAGATGTGGGGGGGACCCATAGATGTGGGGCAGGACCCATAGATGTGGGGCAGGACCCATAGATGTGGGGCAGGACCCATAGATGTGGGGGAGGACCCATAGATGTGGGGCAGGACCCAGAGATGTGGGGCAGGACCCATAGATGTGGGGGGGACCCATAGATGTGGGGCAGGACCCATGGATGTGGGGCAGGACCCATAGATGTGGGGCAGGACCCATAGATGTGGGGGGGGACCCATAGACGTGGGGTGAGGCCCATGGATGTGGGGGGGACCCATAGATGTGGGGCAGGACCCATGGATGTGGGGCAGGACCCATGGATGTGGGGGGGACCCATAGATGTGGGGCAGGACCCATAGACGTGGGGTGAGGCCCATGGATGTGGGGGGGACCCATAGATGTGGGGCAGGACCCATAGATGTGGGGGGGACCCATAGATGTGGGGCAGGACCCATAGATGTGGGGCAGGACCCATGGATGTGGGGCGGGACCCATAGATGTGGGGCAGGACCCATGGATGTGGGGCAGGACCCATAGATGTGGGGCAGGACCCATGGATGTGGGGTGAGCCCCATGGATGTGGGGCAGGACCCATAGATGTGGGGCAGGACCCATGGATGTGGGGCAGGAACCATAGATGTGGGGCAGGACCCATAGATGTGGGGCAGGACCCATGGATGTGGGGCAGGACCCATAGATGTGGGGCAGGACCCATGGATGTGGGGGGACCCATGGATGTGGGGGGGGACCCATAAATGTGGGGGGACCCATAGATGTGGGGGGGGACCCATGGATGTGGGGCAGGACCCATGGATGTGGGGCAGGACCCATAGATGTGGGGGGACCCATGGATCTGAGCATTCCAAAGGAGTTATGGGGTGCTATAGGGGGTATGAGGCGCTATAGGGGGTTATGGGGCGCTATAGGGTGGTTACGGGGCGCTATAGGGATCTATGGGGTGCTATAGGGGGTTATGGGGCGCTATGGGGTGCTATGGGGTGCTATAGGGGGTTATGGGGCGCCATAGGGATCTATGGGCTGCTATAGGGTGGTTATGGGGTGCTATAGGGGTTATGGGGCACTATAGGGATCTATGGGGTGCTATAGGTGGCCATGAGGCGCTATAGGGACGTTATGGGGTGCTAACGGGGGTTATGGGGTGCTATAGGAGGTTATGGGGTGCTGAAGGTGGTTATGTGGTGCTATAGGGATCTATGGTGTGCTATAGGGATCTATGGGGTGCTATAGGGATCTATGGGTCGCTATGGGTCTGTGCCCCACTGACTGTGCCGGTCGCAGGTCGGTCAATCTGCAGCTCCACAACCTCCCCCTCGATGATCTCAGTCTCCTCCCTAGGAGAGAAACCCAAAAGGAACAATGGGGACCCCAAAACCGGGTTCACGACCCCACACCCGGGTTCATGACCCCAACCCCGGGTTCATGACCCCAAACCCGGGTTCCTGACCCCAAACCCGGGTTCCTGACCCCAAACCCGGGTTCATGACCCCACACCCGTGTTCATGACCCCAAACCCGGGTTCATGACCCCAAACCCAGATGTGTGACCCCAAACCCGGGTTCATGACCCCAAACCCAGATGTGTGACCCCAAACCCGGGTTCATGACCCCAAACCCGGGTTCATGACCCCAAACCCGGGTTCATGACCCCACACCCGGGTTCATGACCCCACACCCGGGTTCATGACCCCAAACCCAGGTTCATGACCCCAAACCCGGGTTCATGACCCCACACCTGGGTTCATGACCCCAAACCCAGGTTCATGACCCCAAACCCGGATGCGTGACCCCAAACCCAGGTTCATGACCCCAAACCTGTGTTCATGACCCCAAACCCGGGTTCATGACCCCAAACCCGGGTTCATGACCCCAAACCCAGGTTCATGACCCCAAACCTGTGTTCATGACCCCAAACCCGGGTTCATGACCCCAAACCCAGGTTCATGACCCCAAACCCGGATGTGTGACCCCAAACCCGGGTTCATGACCCCAAACCCAGGTTCATGACCCCAAACCCAGATGTGTGACCCCAAACCCGGGTTCATGACCCCAAACCCAGGTTCATGACCCCAAACCCAGATGTGTGACCCCAAACCCGGGTTCATGACCCCAAACCCAGATGTGTGACCCCAAACCCGGGTTCCTGACCCCAAACCCAGGTTCATGACCCCAAACCCGGGTTCATGACCCCAAACCCGTGTTCATGACCCCAAACCCGGGTTCATGACCCCAAACCCAGGTTCATGACCCCACACCCGGGTTCATGACCCCAGGGTTACCCACCTGATGCGCACACCGATGGAGCGCCGGAAGGACTGAGTCAGAGCCTCCGTGCGGCTCATCTCTAGGGAGAAGATCTCACTGCCGGCAATGGCTGTGAATGGGGTGTCAGGGCCTAGGGCCTGAGCCATGCCTGGGGACACAGGGGATATGGGGCTGACCCATAGAGCTATGGGGCAGGGGAGCTATGGGGCAGACCCATAGGAGCTATGGGGCAGGGATAGGGGAGCTATGGGGCAGGGGAGCTATGGGGCAGAGCCATAGGAGCTATGGGGCAGAGCCATAGAGGGGTAGGGATAGGGATCTATGGGGCAGACCCATAGCAATGGCTGTGAATGGGGTGTCAGGGCCTAGAGCCTGAGCCATGCCTGCGGACACAGGGGATATGGGGCTGACCCATAGAGCTATGGGGCAGGGGAGCTATGGGGCAGGGGTAGGGGAGCTATGGGGCAGAGCCATAGCAATGGCTGTGAATGGGGTGTCAGGGCCTAGAGCCTGAGCCATGCCTGGGGATACAGGGGGATATGGGGCTGACCCATAGAGCTATGGGGCAGGGATAGGGGAGCTATGGGGCAGAGCCATAGCAATGGCTGTGAATGGGGTGTCAGGGCCTAGAGCCTGAGCCATGCCTGGGGACACAGGGAGATATGGGGCTGACCCATAGGAGCTATGGGGCTGACCCACAGATCTATGGGGCAGACCCATAGCAATGGCTGTGAATGGGGTGTCAGGGCCTAGAGCCTGAGCCATGCCTGGGGACACAGGGGGTATGGGGCTGACCCATAGGAGCTATGGGGCAGGGGAGCTATGGGGCAGAGCCATAGCAATGGCTGTGAATGGGGTGTCAGGGCCCAGGGCCTGAGCCATGCCTGCGGACACAGGGAGATGTGGGGCTAACCCATAGAGCTATGGGGCAGGGGAGATATGGGGCAGGGATAGGGGAGCTATGGGGCAGAGCCATAGCAATGGCTGTGAATGGGGTGTCAGGGCCTAGAGCCTGAGCCATGCCTGGGGACACAGGGGATATGGGGCTGACCCATAGAGCTATGCGGCAGGGGAGCTATGGGGCAGGGATAGGGGAGCTATGGGGCAGACCCATGGGATGTATGGGGCAGACCCACGGATCTATGGGGCAGGGATAGGGGAGCTATGGGGCAGGGATAGGGGAGCTATGGGGCAGAGCCATAGCGATGGCCGTGAAGGGAGTGTCAGCACCCAGAGCCTGAGCCATGCCTGGGGACACAGGGGGATATGGGGCAGACCCATAGGAGCTATGGGGCAGACCCATAGTGATGGTAGTGCAGGGATAGGGGATCTATGGGGCAGAGCCATAGTGATGTGGGTATAGGGGATCTATGGGGCAGACCCATGGGATCTATGGGGCAGCCCCATAGCGGTGCAGGGGGTATCTATGGGGCAGACCCATAGCGGTGCAGGGATAGGGAATCTATGGGGCAGACCCACGTATCTATGGGGCAGGGACAGGGTATCTATGGGGCAGCCCCATAGCGGTGCAGGGACAGGGGGTATCTATGGGGCAGACCCATAGCAATGGCCGTGCAGGGAGAGGGGTTATCTATGGGGCAGACCCATAGCAATGGCAGTGGATAGGGGGTATCTATGGGGCAGCCCCATAGCGGTGCAGGGACAGGAGGTATCTATGGGGCAGCCCCATAGCAATGGCAGTGGATAGGGGGTATCTATGGGGCAGACCCACAGCGGTCTGGGTATAGGGTATCTATAGGTCAGACCCATAGCAATGGCTGTGTATAGGGTATCTGTGGGTCAGACCCATAGCAATGGCTGTGTATAGGGTATCTATGGGGCAGACCCATAGCAATGGCTGTGTATAGGGTATCTATAGGTCAGACCCATAGCAATGGCTGTGTATAGGGTATCTATAGGTCAGACCCATAGCAATGGCTGTGTATAGGGTATCTATAGGTCAGACCCATAGCAATGGCTGTGCATAGGGTATCTATGGGGCAGACCCATAGCAATGGCTGTGCATAGGGTATCTATAGGTCAGACCCATAGCAATGGCTGTGTATAGGATATCTATAGGTCAGACCCATAGCAATGGCTGTGTATAGGGTATCTATAGGTCAGACCCATAGCAATGGCTGTGTATAGGGTATCTATAGGTCAGACCCATAGCAATGGCTGTGTATAGGGTATCTATAGGGCAGACCCATAGCAATGGCAGTGTATAGGGTATCTATAGGTCAGACCCATAGCAATGGCTGTGTATAGGGTATCTATAGGGCAGACCCATAGCGATGGCTGTGTATAGGGTATCTATGGGGCAGACCCATAGCAATGGCTGTGTATAGGGTATCTATAGGTCAGACCCATAGCAATGGCAGTGTAAGGTATCTATAGGTCAGACCCATAGCAATGGCTGTGTATAGGGTATCTATAGGGCAGCCCCATAGCAATGGCTGTGTATAGGGTATCTATAGGTCAGACCCATAGCAATGGCAGTGTAAGGTATCTATAGGTCAGACCCATAGCAATGGCAGTGTAAGGTATCTATAGGTCAGACCCATAGCAATGGCTGTGTATAGGGTATCTATAGGGCAGACCCATAGCGGTGTATAGGGTATCTATGGGGCAGACCCATAGCAATGGCTGTCTTGCCGGTCCCAGGCTGTCCTGCTATCAGCACTGCTCTCCCTGCGATCTTCCCTTCCTTGATCATCTCCAGTATGACACCAGCAGCACGACGAGCGCTCAGCTGCCCCACCATGCCCTGCGACACCTGGGGGGGGGGGGGGGGGGGGGCAACAATTACCCCCCTTGTACCCCCCCATTTACCCCCCATTATCCCCCCTATTCCCCCCCTTTGCTCCCCCTATTCCCCTCTCTTTATGCCCCCAATCCCCCCCCAAAACCCCTAAGTCCCCCCCATATCCCCCCCCTTTACCCACCTGTATCCCCCCATACCCCAATCCCCCCCGTTCCCCCCCCTGCATGCCCATCCCCCCCCCTGCACCCCCCCCCCAATTCCCTCTCTGTACCCCCCAATGCCACCTCTGGACCCCTCCTGCTCCCCCCCATTCCCCCCCCATGCATCCCCCAATCTCTCCCCTTTACCCCTTCAATCCCCCCCATAGCCCCCAATCCCCCCAGTCCCCCTTTACCCCCCAATCCCCTCCCTGCACCCCCAACACCCCCCATTTACCCCCCATTCCCCCCCTTGTACCCCCCATATGCCCCAATTCCCCCCTTTACCCTTTCAAATCCCCCCTTTACCCCCCAATCACCCCCATTGTACCCCCCCAATTCCCTCCTTACCCCCCAATTCCATTTACCCCCCCAATCCACCCCTGTACACCCCAATTACCCCCCCTGCACCCCCCCTTATACCCTCCCAATTCTCCCCCCTTTACCCCCCCATTTCCCCCACTGTACCCCCCCAATGCCCCCCCTGTACCCCCATTTCCACCCCCTTACCCCCCTAATCCCCCCCACACCCCTTAATGCACCCCTTTACCCCTTCAATTCCCCCCCAAGTCCCCCCCTTTATATCCCCCCTGCACCCCCAAAGTCCCCCCCATAGCCCCCCAATTGCCCCTGTACCCCCCCATGATAGCAGCCCCATGGTACCTGCCGCGGCTCTAGGGCATCGTCCAGGCCCAGGCCCCGGATGTGGGAATGAGCCCCTGAAAACAGAGAATTCCAGGGGGAAACAGACCCAAAATGAACAGAAATGAACCCAAAATGAGCAGAAATGAACCCAAAATGAGCAGAAATGAACCCAAAATGTGCAGAAATGAACCCAAAAAGAGCAGAAATGAACCCAAAATGAGAGGAAATGAACCCAAAATGAGCGGAAATGAACCCAAAATGAACAGAAATGACCCCAAACTGATCAGGAATGACCCCAACCGAGGGGTCAGCCCCACACTGAGGGGGGGACACAGACCCCCCCCCCCCCCATAGTCACCAATGGTACTGACCGATGCGCTCGATCCGGGTCACGTCCCGAACCTCAGGGACCTTCGGGAGCTGCCAACGGGGTCAGAGGTCAGGGGTCACACAAACCTCACCCCAAAATACACCTTTTTGTACCCAAAAATACCCTTTTTATACCCGAAAAAACCTCTTTTTAGCCCCAAAAAGCCCGATTTTAACCCCAAAAAAACCCTTTTTATACCAAAACCCCCCAGTTTTATACCCAAAAACCCCCTTTTTATACGCCAAAACCCCCTTTTTATACCCAAAAAACCCTTTTTAGCCCCAAAAAGCCCGATTTTAACCCCAAAAAACCCCTTTTTATACCCAGAAAACCCCTTTTCATCCCCAAAAAACCCGGTTTTATCCCCAAAAAAACCTTTTAGCCCCCCAAAAACCCCTTTTTATACCCGAAAAAACCTCTTTTTAGCCCCAAAAAACCCTTTAATACCCCAAAAAATTCTTCATTTATCCCCTAAAAGCCTTTTTTTATCCCCAAAATAAACCTTTTTATGCCCAAAAAAACCCGGTTTTAGCCCCAAAAACCCATTCTTATCCCCAAAAAAACCTTTTTATCCTTCCAAAAACCTCTTTTTCTCCCCAAAAAAACCGTTATCCCCAAAAAACTCAGTTTTATCCCCAAAAACCCCCTTTTTAGCCCCAAAAAATCCCGGTTTTAGCCCCAAAAAAACCCATTTTTAGCCACAAAAAACCCCGGTTTTAACCCCCAAAAACACGGTTTTATCCCCAAAACCCCCATTTTTAGCCCCCAAAACCCCATTTTTAGCCCCAAAACCCCATTTTTAGCCCCAAAACCCCCATTTTTAGCCCCAAAACCCCCATTTTTAGCCCCAAAACCCCATTTTTAGCCCCAAAAACCCCGTTTTTAGCTCCAAAGAACCCATTTTTAGCCCCCAAAACCCCGTTTTTAGCTCCAAAGAACCCATTTTTAGCCCCCAAAACCCCGTTTTTCTCCCCAAAACCCCATTTTTAGCCCCAAAATCCCCATTTTTAGCCCCAAAAACCCCGGTTTTACCCCCAAAGACCCCAATTTTATCCCCAAAAGCCCCAATTTTATCCCTAAAACCCCGGTTTTACCCACAAAAAAACCCATTTTTAGCCCCAAAATCCCCGTTTTTAGCCCCAAAACCCCATTTTTAGCCCCAAAATCCCCATTTTTAGCCCCAAAATCCCCATTTTTAGCCCCAAAATCCCCATTTTTAGCCCCAAAATCCCTTCCCCCCCTCACCGTTGTTGCCATGGCGCCGCTCAGCCCGCGCTCCCCTCACGCTCGCCGGAAGTGGCCCCGGGCCGGAAGCGAGCAGGGGGAAGGGGCGGGGCTTCCGGTGAGGCCGCTCTGGCAGCGCGACTCTATGGTGCGCGGTCCTCCAACCCCCCCATAGCTGCCCCATAGATAGTCCCCAGCCCCATAGACGCTGTGTAGCCCCATTAGGCTGCCCCATAGATACTCTTCAACCCCATAACCAGCCCCATAGGCACCCCATAGATGCCCAACACCCTCCCCTTACCCCATAGCCCACCCCAGAGCTACCCCATAGATAGTCCCCAGCCCCATAGATGCTGTGTAGCCCCATTAGGCTGCCCCATAGATACTCCACAACCCCATAACCTGCCCCATAGATGCCCAACAGTCTCCCCTTGCCCCATAGCCCCCCCGAGCTGCCCCATAGACGCTGTGCAGCCCCATTAGGCTGCCCCATAGGTGGTCCCCAGCCCCATAGATACTGTGTAGGCCCATTAGGCTGCCCCATAGATACTCCACAACCCCATAACCTGCCCCATAGATGCCCAACACCCTACCCCATAGCCCCCCCGAGCTGCCCCATAGATGCTGTGCAGCCCTATTAGGCTGCCCCATAGATACTCCACAACCCCATAACCTGCCCCATAGGCACCCCATAGCTGCCCCATAGCCACCCCCATAGCCCCAACCTGCCCTTAACTCCCCCATAACCACCCCATGCCCCCCCCATCCCCTCCCCCCGTCGTGGCCCCCCAATCCCCTCCCCCACAGTGGGCGGACCCACTTCCCCCCCCCCATTTGTGGTCCCCCCCGTTGCCCCTTTAAGACCCCTCGCCCCTTTAACCCTCCCCCCCTCCCCTCCCTGCCCCCCCCGTCTGCCCCCCCTCGTCCAATCAGCGCCGGCAGGGGGCGTGGCCTCGGCGGAGGGGGCGGGGCCAGGGGGGCTCCGGGGGGGGGAGGGGTCAGTTTGCGCTCGGCGGAGGGAGCGCGGGGAGGTGAGCGGGGGGGGGAGGGGCAGGGGGGGGGAGGGGCTGGGGGGGGAACCCCCACATGGACCCCCCCCAAGTGGGGGGGGGGGAGACCCCGGAGCCCTCGGGTGGGGGAGGGGAGGTGACCTTGGGGGCACCCGTGGGTGATGGGGGGGGAGGGGGGGGGTTAGTGGTGGGGGAGGTATAGGGGGGGTTATTGGGGTCTATAGGGGGGTTATTGGGGTCTATAGGGGGGTTATTGGGGTCTATGGGGGTGTTGGGGGTGTTATTGGGGTCTATAGGGGTCTATGGGGGGTTATTGGGGTCTATAGGGTGGTTATTGGGGTCTATAGGGGAGGTTGGAGGGGTATTGGGGTGTATGGGGGGGTTATTGGGGTCTATAGGGGGTGTTTGGGGGTTATTGGGTCTATAGGGGGGGTATTGGGGTCTATGGGGGCGTAATTGGGGTCTATAGGGGGTGTTGGGGGGGTTATTGGGGTCTATAGGGGTCTATGGGGGGTTATTGGGGTTTATAGGGGGGTTATTGGGGTCTATAGAGGGGTTATTGGGGTCTGTGGGGGGTGTTGGGGGGGTTATTGGGGTCTATGGGGGGGTTATTGGGGTCTATGGGGGGTTAATTGGGGTCTATGGGGGGTGTTGGGGGGTTATTGGGGTGTATTGGGGGGTATTGGGGTCATTGGGGGGTTATTGGGGTCTATGGGGGGGTTATTGGGGTTTATAGGGGGTATTGGGGGGTTATTGGTGTCTATGGGGGATTATTGGGGTCTATGGGGGGGTTATTGGGGTTTATAGGGGGCATTGGGGGGTTATTGGTGTCTATAGGGGATTATTGGTGTCTATGGGGGGGGTTATTGAGGTCTATAGGGGGCTTATTGGGGTCTATGGGGGGGTTATTGAAGTCTATAGGGGGCTTATTGGGGTCTATGGGGGGGGTCGAGGGGGTTATTGGTGTCTATAGGGTTATTGAGGTCAATAGGGGGTGTTGTGGGGGTTATTGAGGTCTATAGGAGATTATTGGGGTCTATAGGGGTCATTGGTGTCTATAGGTGGTTATTGGTGTCTGTAGGGTGTCCATAGGATGTTATTGGTGTCCATAGGTGCCTATAGGGTGTTACCAGTGTCTATAGGCGTTATAGATGTCCATAGGTGTTTATAGGGCTGTAGGTGCCCCCGTTGCCCCAGGCAGGATGCCCCTGTCCCGTAGTGTTTCCATAGGTGTCTATAGGGTATTATTAATGTCTATAGGGTGTGTGTGACCCCGTCTGACCCCATCTGACCCCATTGCCCCCGCAGGATGCCCCTGTCCCGCAGTGTGTCCATAGGTGTCTATAGGATGCTACTGATGTCTATAGGATGTTATTGGTGTCTATAGGGTATTATTGATGTCTATAGGGTATTATTGGTGTCTATAGGGTGCAGGTGACCCCGTGTGACCCCGGCAGGATGCCCCTGGCCCGCAGTGTGTCTGTGAGTTCCCTACCAGGGTTAGAGGATTGGGGGGGTCCTGGAGCCCCCGAAAACGTCGTCTTGTTCGAGGTGGCCTGGGAGGTGGCCAACAAGGGTGAGCACATATGGGACCCCTATAGACCCCTATGGGACCCCCTATAGAACACTATGGGACCCCTATAGAACCCTATGGGACCCCCCCATAGAACACTATGGGACCCCCCTATAGAACACTATGGGACCCCCCATAGAACCCTATGGGACCCCCATATAGAACCCTATGGGACCCCTATAGAACCCTATGGGACCCCCATATAGAACTCTATGGGACCCCCATATAGAACCCTATGGGACCCCCATATAGAACCCTATGGGACCCCTATAGAACCCTATGGGACCCCTATAGAACCCTATGGGACCCCCATATAGAACTCTATGGGACCCCCATATAGAACCCTATGGGACCCCCATATAGAACCCTATGGGACCCCTATAGAACCCTATGGGACCCCCATATAGAACTCTATGGGACCCCCATATAGAACCCTATGGGACCCCCATATAGACCCCTATGGGACCCCCATATAGAACCCTATGGGACCCCCCTATAGAACACTATGGGACCCCCCTATAGAACACTATGGGACCCCCCTATAGACCCCTATGACCCCCCATAGAGCCCTATGGGACCCCCATATAGAACCCTATGGGAACCCCCATAGAACACTATGGGACCCCCATAGAACCCTATGGGACCCCCATATAGAACCCTATGGGACTCCCCCATTGAACCCTATGGGACCCCCATATAGAACCCTATGGGACCCCCTATAGAACACTATGGGACCCCCCTATAGACCCCTATGACCCCCCATAGAGCCCTATGGGACCCCCATATAGAACCCTATGGGACCCCCATATAGAACCCTATGGGAACCCCCATAGAACACTATGGGACCCCCATAGAACCCTATGGGACCCCCATATAGAACCCTATGGGACTCCCCCATTGAACCCTATGGGACCCCCATATAGAACCCTATGGGACCCCCTATAGAACACTATGGGACCCCCCTATAGACCCCTATGACCCCCCATAGAGCCCTATGGGACCCCCATATAGAACCCTATGGGACCCCCATATAGAACCCTATGGGAACCCCCATAGAACCCTATAGGACCCCCATATAGAACCCTATGGGACTCCCCCATTGAACCCTATGGGACCCCCATATAGAACCCTATGGGACCCCGATATAGAACCCTATGGGACCCCCCCATAGAACACTATGGGACCCCCATTGAACCCTATGGGACCCCTATAGAGCCCTATGGGACCCCCCCCATCCAGACCCCCCCATAGAGCCCTCTTGATAGAACCCTATGGGACCCCCCTATAGAACAATATGGGACCCCCCAGGACCCCCTGACCCCCCCATCCCATCCACACCCCCCCCATAGAACCCTATGGGACCCCCCAAGACCCTTCCAAACCCCCCATAGGACCCCCAGGACCCATAACCCCCCCATAGAACCCTATGGGACCCCCCATTACCCATGACCCCCCCCATATGACCCTATGGGACCCCCCTACCCCATGCCTTGAACTGAGGGGAGGGGCCAGAGCCCCCCAGAGGACTCTGGGATGGGGGGGGATGCCCCAGGGCATTGTGGGATGTGCCCCCCCCCCAGGACAATGTGGGTTGGTCCAGGCCCTGGTGCATCATGGGATCATGGCGGCTTCCAGTGCACTGTGTGTGTGCATGGTGCTCCTGTTGCATTGTGGGATCATGGCGGCCCCCAGTGCAGCAGGGGCCTATGGGCCGATCCAGGTGCATTGTGGGATCATGGTGGCCCCCAGTGTGCAGCAGGGTAATGGCTGCCCCGTTGCATTGTGGGAGCATTGTGGGCCCCATTGAAAGCCAATGGTTGCCCCATTGCACTATGGGATCATGGCGCCCCCCCATTGTACCCCAGCCTATTGGCCTCCCCCATTGCATTGTGGGATCATGGCAGCCCTCATTGCATTATGGGATCATGGCCTCCCCCATTGCACTATGGGACCATGGCAGCCCCTATTGCATTGTAGGATCATGGCTTCCCCCCAGTGCACACTATGTTAATAGCTGCCCCATTGCATTGTGGGTACATGGCAGCCCTCATTGCAAGCTCTTGTCCTCCCCATTGCACTATGTGATCATGGCAGCCCCCATTGTACCCCATTGCCCTATGGGACCATGGGTTCCCTCATTGCTCTATGGGACCATGTCCCCCCAGCCCCACAGCAGCCCCCATTGCATTGTGGGACCATGGCAGTCCCCATTGCTTTATGGGACCATGGTGCCCCCCATTGCCCCCCAGCCTCATGGCAGCCCCTATTGCATTGCAAGCTCTTGTCCTCCCTATTGCCCTATGGGATCATGACACCCCCATTGTACCCCATTCTATTGTCCTCCCCATTGCATTGTGGGTACATGGCAGCCCCCATTGTACCCCATTGCCCTATGGGACCATGTCCCCCCCAGCCCCACAGCCTCATGGCAGCCTCCATTGTACCCCATTCTATTGTCCTCCCCGTTGCCCTATGGGATCATGGCAGCCTCCATTGTACTCCATCCTATTGTCCTCCCCATTGCGCTATGGGACCGTGGGTTCCCCCATTGCCCTATGAGACTATGTCCCCCCCAGCCCCACAGCAGCCCCCATTGCATTGTGGGATCATGGCAGCCCCCATTGTACAATGGGATCATGACACCCCCATTGTACTCCATGCTATTGTCCTCCCCATTGCCCTATGGGACCATGTTGCCCCCCAACCCCACCGCAGCCCCCATTGCATTGTGGGACCATGGCAGTCCCCATTGCCCTATGGGATCATGGTGGCCCCCATTGCCCCCCAGCCCCATGGCAGCCCCCAGTGCCCCATAGCCTCATGGCAGCCCCTATTGCACTATGGGATCATGGCAGCCCCCATTACACTGTGGGATCATGACACCCCCATTGCATTGTGGGTACATGGCAGCCCCCATTGCCCTATGGGATCATGGTGGCCCCCATTGCCCCCCAGCCCCATGGCAGCCTTCATTGCATTGTGGGATCATGGCAGCCCCCATTGCACTATGGGTACATGGCAGCCCCCATTGTACAATGGGATCATGACACCCCCATTGTACTCCATGCTATTGTCCTCCCCATTGCACTATGGGATCACGGCAGCCCCCATTGTACCCCATCCTATTGTCTTCCCCATTGCATTGTGGGTACATGGCAGCCCCCATCACAAGCTCTTGTCCTCCCCATTGCTCTATGGGACCATGGTGTCCCCCATTGTACCCCAGCCTATTGTCCTCCCCGTTGCATTGTGGGATCATGGCAGCCCCCATTGCATTGTTGGACCATGGCAGCCTCCATTGAAAGCTCTTGTCCTCCTCGTTGCACTATGGGATCATGGGTTCCCCCATTGCTCTATGGGATCATGGCGGCCCCCATTGCCCCATAGCCCCACAGCAGCCCCCATATGTCCCCCGCAGTGGGCGGTATCTACACGGTGCTGCAGACCAAGGCTCGGGTGACAGCAGATGAATGGGGTGAGAGCTACATCCTGGTGGGTCCATATGTGGAGAGCAGCGTCCGGACACAGGTGGAGCTGCTGGAGCCGCCGCAGCCGGCGCTGCGCAGGACCCTGGCGGCCATGAACGCGCAGGGGTGCAAGGTGAGGACCCCCCTATGGCTGTGGGTCAGTCCAACCCCCCCCCTCCACCTGCACACATGGGTCAGTCCATTCCCTTCCCCCCCCCTCCCATCTATGGGTCAGTCCATCCCATCCCCCCCCCGCACACATGAACGCGCAGAGGTGTAAGGTGGGGACCCTGCAACATACATGGGGCAGTCCAACCCCCCCCCTCCACACACACACATGGGTCAGTCCATTCACCCCCTGCACACATGAACACGCAGGGGTGTAAGGTGAGACCCTGCAATACACATGGGTCAGTCCATTCACCTGCACCCATGGGTCAGTCCATCCCCCCCAACAACACCTGTGGGTCAGTCCATTCACCCCCCACACACACACATGGGTCAGTCCATCCCACCCCCCTGCACACATGAACACACAGGGGTGCAAGGTGGGACCCCCCAACAACACCTGTGGGTCAGTCCATCCCCCCCCACACACACACATGGATCAGTCCATCAACCCCCCCCCTCCCATCTATGGGTCAGTCCATCCCCCCCCACACACACACATGGATCAGTCCATCAACCCCCCCCTCCCATCTATGGGTCAGTCCATCCCCCCCCCACACCTGCACACATGGGTCAGTCCATTCCCCCCCAACACCTGTGGGTCAGTCCACCCCCCCCCCCAACAACACCTGTAGGTCAGTCCACCCCCCCCCCAACAACACCTGTGGGTCAGTCCATCCCACCCCCCCCCACACACACATGGGTCAGTCCATTCCCACCACCACCACCTATGGGTCCATCCATCCCCCCCCCTGCTGCACACATGGGTCAGTCCATTCTCTTCCCTTCTCCCCCCCCACCTACGGGTCAGTCCATCCCACCCCTCCCCCGTGCACACATGGGTCAGTCCATCCGCCCCCCCCACACACACACATGGGTCAGTCCATTCTCTTCCCTTCCCCCCCCCCACTGCACACATGGGTGGGTCCATTCCCCCCTGTCCTGTACCCATGGGTCAGTCCATTCCCCCCCCCCACACACGGCTCAGTCCCTCCCCTTCCCCTCCCCCCCCCCATCTGGGTGCTCCCCTCCCCCCCCCCCCACGTGGGGGTTATTTTTAGCCCCCCCACCCCCATCTCCCATTACCGGCAATGCTTGGAAAGGTCACGGACTCCCCTCCCCCCACCCCTCCCATCCCCCACCCAACCTAGGGGCTGGGGCCCAGGATGGGGGGGGAGGGGCAATGACCCCAATTTGGGGTTAATTTCACCCATTTTGGGCTGGTTTTGGGGCTATTTGACCCATTTGGGGTATATTTTACCCCATTTAGGGCTTGTTGCACCTGGTTTTGGGGACATCCACCCACTTTTGGGTGTTCTGTCCCCATTTTGGGGCCAGTTAACCCATTTTGGGGTTATTTTACCCATTTTGGCTTTATTGTAGCTGCTTGAAGAAATGAGTCCCATTTTTGGGTTAATTTCACCCATTTTGGGTTATTTTACCCATTTAGGGTTAGTTCACTTAGTTTGGGGCATATTTCACCTGTTTTGGGGACATTAACCCATTGAGGGATGCTGAGCACCCTGGGTACCACTTTAGGGATGCAGGATGCTAAAGGGACCCCATTGAGCTCTATGGGTCCCAGTCTATGGGGCAGCTGCTCCATGTTCTCTATGGGTCCCAGTCTATGGGGCAGCAGCTCCATGTTCTCTATGTGTCCCAGTCTATGGGGCAGCTGCTCCATGTTCTCTATGGGTCCCAGTCTATGGGGCAGCTGCTCCATGTTCTCTATGGGTCCCAGTCTATGGGGCAGCTGCTCCATTGGGGTCTATGTGTCCCAGTCTATGGGGCAGCTGCTCCATTGAGCCCTATGGGTCCCAGTCTATGGGGCAGCAGCTCCATGTTCTCTATGGGTCCCAGTCTATAGGGCAGCAGCTCCATGTTCTCTATGGGTCCCAGTCTATGGGGCAGCCGCTCCATGTTCTCTATGGGGCAGCTGCTCCATTGGGGTCTATGGGTCCCAGTCTATGGGGCAGCAGCTCTATGGGGTCTATGGGGCAGGTGCACTTCGGGCGCTGGCTGATCGAGGGCAGTCCTGCTGTGGTGCTGCTGGATGTGGGAGCCACAGCCTGGAGCCTGGAGCGCTGGAAGGGGGAGCTCTGGGACAGCTGCTCCATTGGGGTCTATGGGTCCCAGTCTATGGGGCAGCTGCTCCATTGAGCCCTATGGGTACCACTTTAGGGATGCAGGATGCTAAAAGGACCCCCATTGAGCGTTGTGGGTACCACTTAAGGGATGCTATAGGGACCTCCATTGAGTGATGCTGAGTGCTCTGGGTACTACTTTAAGGATGTAGGATGCTAAAGGGACCCCATTGAGCGCTCTGGGTACCACTTTAGGGATGCTAAAGGGACCCCATTGAGGGATGCTGAGAGCTCTGGGTACCACTCTATGGATGCAGGATGCTAAAGGTACCCCCACTGAGCGCTGCTGATCGCTGTGGGTACCACTTTAAGGATGCAGGATGCTAAAGGGACCCCATTGAGCCCTATGGGTCCCAGTCTATGGGGCAGCAGCTCCATGTTCTCTATGGGTCCCAGTCTATGGGGCAGCTGCTCCATGTTCCCTATGGGTCCCAGTCTATGGGGCAGCTGCTCCATGTTCTCTATGTGTCCCAGTCTATGGGGCAGCAGCTCCATTGAGCACTATGGGTCCCAGTCTATGGGGCAGCTGCTCCATGTTCTCTATGTGTCCCAGTCTATGGGGCAGCAGCTCCATGTTCTCTATGTGTCCCAGTCTATGGGGCAGCTGCTCCATGCTCTCTATGTGTCCCAGTCTATGGGGCAGCAGCTCCATTGGGGTCTATGGGTCCCAGTCTATGGGGCAGCAGCTCCATTGGGGTCTATGGGGCAGGTGCACTTCGGGCGCTGGCTGATCGAGGGCAGTCCTGCTGTGGTGCTGCTGGATGTGGGAGCCACAGCCTGGAGCCTGGAGCGCTGGAAGGGGGAGCTCTGGGACAGCTGCTCCATTGGGGTCCCCTGGTATGACCGCGAGGCCAATGATGCTGTTCTCTTTGGGTTCCTTGTGGCCTGGTTCCTGGGAGAGGTGGGTATGGGGCCACAATGGGGTCCTATGGGGTCCCTATGGGGTTCCTATGGGGTGAATGGGGTTCACAACGGGGTTTATGGGGTGCCTATGGGGTTTGTGGGGTCTTCAATGGGGTTTATGGTGTTCATAATGGGGTCCTCAGTGGGTTAATGGGGTCTTCAATGGGGTTTGTGGGGTTCACAAGGGGGTTTGTGGGGTCCACAATGGGGTTTATGGGTCCACAGTGGGGTTTATGGGTCCACAGTGGGGTTTATGGGTCCACAGTGGGGTTTATGGGGTCCTCAAGGGGGTGTATTGGGTCCACAAGGGGGTTTATGGGGTCCTCAAAGGGGCTTATGGGGTCCTCAAGGGGGTTTATGGGGTCTTCAATGGGGTTTATGGGGTCCCCAAGGGGGTTTATGGAGCTCCAATGAGGTTTATGGGCCCACATTAGGGGTTTATGGGGTCCACAATGGGGCTTATGGGGTCCTCAATGGGGTTTGTGGGTTCCCTATGGGTTTTATGGGGTCCACAAGGGGGTTTATGGGGTCACAATGAGGTTTATGGGGTCTCCAGTGGGGTTTACGGGGTCCTCTGTGGGGTTTATGGGGTCCTCAAGGGGGTTTATGGGGTCCCCAAGAGGCTTTCAGCCCCCTTAGCATTGCTCCCAGTGTGGTCGCCCCACACTGGGGGTTTGCCCCCATTACCCCCATTACCCCCATTACCCCCATTACCCCCATTACCCCCATCACCCCCATTACCCCATTACCCCATTCCCCCCATTACCCCCATCACCCCCATTACCCCCATTACCCCCATTACCCCCATTACCCCCATTACCCCCATCACCCCCATTACCCCATCACCCCCATCACCCCCATTACCCCATTCCCCCCATTACCCCCATCACCCCCATTACCCCATCACCCCCATCACCCCCATTACCCCCATCACCCCCATTACCCCATTACCCCTTTGTCCCCATTACGCCCATTACCCCATTACCCCATTGATCCCATTGATCCCCATTACCCCATTGATCCCATTACCCCATCCCCCCCAGTTCGCAGCCCAGAGCGAGGACCCCCCCTTCATCGTGGGTCACTTCCACGAGTGGCTCTCGGGGTTGGGGCTGGTCCTGAGCAGAGCCAGGAGACTCCCAGTGGCCACAATCTTCACCACTCATGCGACCCTATTGGGGAGGTACCTGTGTGCTGGGAGCGTGGACTTCTATAACAACCTACACAGTGTGAGCTATGGGCTCTATGGGGTGTATGGGGTATGGGGTGTATGGGGTATGGGGTGTATGGGGTATGGGGTGTATGGGGTATGGGGTGTATGGGGTATGGGGTGTATGGGGTATGGGGTGTATGGGGTATGGGGTGTATGGGGTATGGGGTGTATGGGGTATGGGGTGTATGGGGTATGGGGAGGTACCTGTGTGCTGGGAGCGTGGACTTCTATAACAACCTGCAGAGCGTGAGCTATGGGCTCTATGGGGTGTATGGGGTGTATGGGGTGTATGGGGTATGGGGTGTATGGGGTATGGGGTGTATGGGGTATGGGGTGTATGGGGTATGGGGAGGTACCTGTGTGCTGGGAGCGTGGACTTCTATAACAACCTGCAGAGCGTGAGCTATGGGCTCTATGGGGTGTATGGGGTATGGGGTGTATGGGGTATGGGGTGTATGGGGTATGGGGTGTATGGGGTATGGGGTGTATGGGGTATGGGGAGGTACCTGTGTGCTGGGAGCGTGGACTTCTATAACAACCTGCAGAGCGTGAGCTATGGGCTCTATGGGGTGTATGGGGTATGGGGTGTATGGGGTATGGGGTGTATGGGGTATGGGGTGTATGGGGTATGGGGTGTGTGGGGTATGGGGTGTATGGGGTATGGGGTGTATGGGGTCTGGGGTGTATGGGGTATGGGGTGTATGGGGTGTATGGGGTATGGGGTGTGTGGGGTATGGGGTGTATGGGGTATGGGGAGGTACCTGTGTGCTGGGAGCGTGGACTTCTATAACAACCTGCAGAGCGTGAGCTATGGGCTCTATGGGGTGTATGGGGTATGGGGTGTATGGGGTATGGGGTGTATGGGGTATGGGGTGTATGGGGTATGGGGTGTATGGGGTGTATGGGGTATGGGGTGTATGGGGTATGGGGTGTATGGGTATGGGGAGGTACCTGTGTGCTGGGAGCGTGGACTTCTATAACAACCTGCACAGTGTGAGCTATGGGCTCTATGGGGTGTATGGGGTATGGGGTGTATGGGGTATGGGGTGTATGGGGTATGGGGTGTATGGGGTGTATGGGGTATGGGGTGTATGGGGTATGGGGTGTATGGGGTATGGGGTGTATGGGGTGTGGGGTGTATGGGGTATGGGGTGTGTGGGGTATGGGGTGTATGGGGTATGGGGTGTATGGGGTGTATGGGGTATGGGGTGTATGGGGTATGGGGTGTATGGGGTATGGTGTGTATGGGGTATGGGGTATGGGGTGTATGGGGTATGGGGAGGTACCTGTGTGCTGGGAGCGTGGACTTCTATAACAACCTGCAGAGCGTGAGCTATGGGGTCTATGGGGTGTATGGGGTATGGGGTGTATGGGGTATGGGGTGTATGGGGTATGGGGAGGTACCTGTGTGCTGGGAGCGTGGACTTCTATAACAACCTGCAGAGCGTGAGCTATGGGCTCTATGGGGTGTATGGGGTATGGGGTGTATGGGGTCTATGGGGTGTATGGGGTATGGGGTGTATGGGGTATGGGGAGGTACCTGTGTGCTGGGAGCGTGGACTTCTATAACAACCTGCAGAGCGTGAGCTATGGGCTCTATGGGGTGTATGGTGTATGGGGTGTATGGGGTATGGGGTGTATGGGGTATGGGGTGTATGGGGTGTATGGGGTATGGGGTGTATGGGGTATGGGGTGTATGGGGTGTATGGGGTATGGGGTGTATGGGGTATGGGGTGTGTGGGGTATGGGGTGTATGGGGTATGGGGTGTATGGGGTATGGGGTGTGTGGGGTATGGGGTGTATGGGGTATGGGGTGTATGGGGTGTATGGGGTATGGGGTGTATGGGGTATGGGGTGTATGGGGTATGGGGTGTATGTGGTGTATGGGGTATGGGGTGTATGGGGTATGGGGGGTATGGGGTATGGGGTGTATTGGGTATGGGGTGTATGGGGTATGGGGTGTATGGGGTATGGGGTGTATGGGGTATGGGGTGTATGGGGTCTATGGGGTGTGTGGGGTATGGGGTGTATGGGGTATGGGGTGTATGGGGTATGGGGTGTATGGGGTGTATGGGGTATGGGGTGTATGGGGTATGGGGTGTATGGGTATGGGGTGTATGGGGTATGGGGTGTATGGGGTATGGGGAGGTACCTGTGTGCTGGGAGCGTGGACTTCTATAACAACCTGCAGAGCGTGAGCTATGGGCTCTATGGGGTGTATATAGGATCTATGGGGTATGGGGTGTGGGATATGGCTCCTATGGGGTTACTTATGGATCCGGGCGTCATTTATGGGTCCTGTGGGGTCACTTATGGGTCTGGGGGGGTCTTGTGTGTGTCCGGGGTCACGTGTGTGTCCAGGGGTCACATGTGTGTCCGGGTGTCACGTGTCCCCGGAGTCACATGTGGGTCCGGGGGTCACGTGTGTGTCAGGGGTCACGTGTGTGTCTGGGGTCACGTGTGTGTCCGGGGGTCACGTGTGTGTCTGGGGTCACATGTGTGTCCGGGGGTCATGTGTGGGTCTGTGGGTCACTTATGGCTCCTATGAGGTTACTTATGAGTCCTATGGGGTCACTTGTGGGTCTGGGGGTCACATGTGTGTCCTGGGGTCATGTGTGTGTCCAGGGTCACTTATGGCTCCTATGGGGTCACGTGAGTATCGGTGGTCACGTGTGTCATGTGTCCCCGGTGTCACGTGTGTGTCCGGTGGTCACGTGTCCCTGGTGTCAGGTGTGTGTCCTGTGTCACGTGTGTCCCCGGTGTCACGTGTGTCCCTGGTGGTCACGTGTGTCTCCAGTGGTCATGTGTCCCCGGTGTCACGTGTGTGTCCTGTGTCATATGTGTGTCCTGTGTCACGTGTGTCCCCGTTGGTCACGTGTCCCCGTTGGTCACGTGCCCCCGCTGTCACGTGCTCAGTTTGACGTGGACAAGGAGGCCGGCGAGCGGCAGATCTATCACCGGTACTGCCTGGAGCGCGCGGCCGCTCACTGTGCTCACGTGCTCACCACCGTGTCCCACGTGACCGCGGCCGAGGCCGAGCACCTGCTCAAGCGCAAGCCTGGTGCGTGCCGGCAGGGGGCGCTATGGGGTCCCTATGGGTTCTATGGGTTCTATGGGGTCCTATGGGTCCTAGGGGGTTGTTATGGGTCCAGTGGGGTTAATATGGGTCCTATGGGGTTCCTGTGGTTCCTATGGGGTTCCTATGGGTCCAATGGGGTTAATATGGGTCCTATGGGGCCTGTGGGTCCTGTGGTGTTGCTATGGGTCCTATGTGGTCTCTATGGGTCCTAATGGGTTTCTATGGTTCCTATGGGTCCTATGGGTCCTAATGGGTTTCTATGGGTCCTATGGGTCCTATGAGTTTCTATGGGTCCTATGGGGTTCTATGGGTCCTATGGGTCCTATGGGGTTGCTATGAGGGCCTATGGGGTCCTATGGGTCCTATGGGGCTGCTATGGGTCCCCTAGGGGGCGCTATGGGTCCTATGGGGGTCCTATGGGTCCTGTGGGTCTTATGGGGTTCTTATGGGTCCTATGGGTTCTATGGGTCTTATGGGTCCCCTAGGGGGGCGCTATGGGTCCTATGGGGGTTCTATGGGTCCTAATGGGTTTCTATGGGTCCTATGGGGTCCTATAGGGGTCCTATGGGTCCAATGGGTCCTATGGGGGTCCTATGGGTCCTATGGGGGTCCTATGGGTCCTAATGGGTCCTATGGGTCCTATGTGGTCCTATGGGGGTCCTGTGGGTCCTATGGGTCCTATGGGGTTCCTATGGGGTTCTTATGGGTCCTATGGGGTCTTATGGGTCCTAAGGGGTCCCTATGGGTCCTGTGGGGTCGCTATGGGTCCTGTGGGGGTTCCTATGGGTCCTATGGGGTTCCTGTGGGTTCTATGGGGCTCCTATGTGGGTCCTATGGGTCCTATGGGGGTCCTATGGGGTCCTATGGGTCCTATGGGTCCTATGGGGTTCTTATGGGTCCTATGGGGTTGCTATGGGTCCTATGGGGTTGCTATGGGTCGTATGGGGTTGCTATGGGTCGTATGGGGTTCCTATGGGTTCTATGGTGTTGCTATGGGTCCTGTGGGGTCCTATGGGGCCTATGGGGTCCTATGGGGTTCCTATGGGGTTCTTATGGGTCCTATGGGTCCTATGGAGTTGCTATGGGTCCTATGGGGTTCCTATGGTCCCTATAGGAGATCCCTATAGCCCCTGTGGGAGATTTCTATAGCCGTTATGGGGGTCCTATAGCCCTTATGGGAGGTTCCTATAGCCTCTATGGGAATCTCTATAGCCCCCATAGGAGGTCTCCATAGCCTCTATGGGGGTCCCTGTAGCCCCTATGGGGGTCCTTATAGCCCCTATAGGAGCTCCCTACAGCCCCCACGTACCCCCCACCCCCCCCATAGGGACCCCATTGACCCCCCCTGTGCCCCCCAGATCTGGTGACCCCCAACGGGCTCAACGTGCGCAAGTTCTCAGCCATGCACGAGTTCCAGAACCTGCATGCACAGAGCAAGGCCAGAGTGCAGGAGTTCGTGCGGGGACACTTCTATGGGTCAGTGCAAGGGGATGGGGGGGGCTATGGGGATATGGAGGCTATGGGGATATTGGGGCTGTGGGGCTGGGGGGGGTATGGGAATGGGGGCTTATAGGGATATGGGGGCTGTGGGGCTGGGTGGTCTATGGGGCTGGGGGGGGCTATGGGGATATGGGGGCTATGGGGCTGGGGGGTTGTGGGGCTGGGGTGGGATATGGGGCTGGGGTGTCAATGGGGCTGGGGGGTCTGTGGGGCTGGGGGGGGTCTATGGGGCTGGGGGAGGCTGTGGGGCTGGGGGAGGCTATGGGGATATGGGAGCTATGGGGATATGGGGCTGGGGGGTCTATAGGTCTGGGGGGGCTGTGGGGCTGGGGGGGGTCTATAGGTCTGGGGGGGGCTGTGGGGCTGGGGGGGCCACTTCTATGGGACAGTGCTGGGGGAAGTGCTACGGGGCTGGTGGGGGTCTATGGGGCTGGGGGGGCTATGGGGGTGGGTTATGGGGATATGGGGGCTATGGAGCTGGGGGGGGCAGAGGGGTTGGGAGAGACCAAAGGGGCCATTGGGGTGTGGATGTGGGTCCATGAGGTGGATGTGGGGCAATGGGGGCGGCTATGGGGGGGGGGGGTTATGGGGCTATGGGGGCTATGGGTTGTGGGGCTGGTGCCCCATGGTCGGGTCCCTGCAGGCACCTGGACTTCGATCTGGACAAGACTCTTTTCTTCTTCATCGCTGGACGTTATGAGTTCTCCAACAAAGGAGCTGATGTGTTCCTGGAGGCTCTGGCCAGGCTCAACTACCTGCTCAGGGTGGGAGATGGGATAGGGGAGAGGGGATATGGGGATATAGGATATGGGATACGGGATAGGGAATATGGGGTATATGGGAGATGGGGTATGGGATATGGGGATATGGGATAGGGGATGGGGATGGGGATGGGAAAGGGATATGGGAGATGGGATGGGGAGAGGGGATACGGGATAGGGGATATGGGATATAGGATATGGGATGGGGATGGGGATGGGAGCAGGATAAGGGATGAGATGGGACAAGGATATGGGATGGGATGGAATGGGAGACGGATAAAGGATGGAATAGGAGGGGGATAAGGGATAGGATAGAATAGGAGGGACATATGGGATGGAATGGAATAGGAGAGGGAGATGGAATGAGAGAAGGATAAGGAATGGGATGGGAGAGGAAGATGGGATAGGATGGAATGGGAGAGGGAGATGGAATGGGAGACAGATAAGGGATGGGATGGAATAGGAGGGGAATATGGGATGGGATGGGAGACGGATAAGGGATGGGATGGGGATGGGATGGAATAGGAGAGGGATAATGGATGGGGTGGGAGAGGGGAATAAGGGATGGAATAGGAGGGGGATAAAGGACAGGATTGGATTGGAGAGGGATATGGGATGGGAATGGGGATGGGAGAGAGATATGGGATGGAATAGAAAAGGGATAATGGATGAGGATAAGGGATGGGATGGATGGGATGAGGATGGTTCAGGTGCATGTGGGGTGTAGGGGCAGAGATGGGAGCAAATGGGACACAGGGAAGAGATGGGGGGGGCAGATGATGGGGATGTGGGGGGGGCAGGGGGAGCTGGGGGGGCCCTGTGGACCACATGACCCCCTTGTGGACCACATGACCCCCCTGGTGACCACGTGACCCCCGGTGCAGGTGAACGGCAGCGAGGTGACGGTTGTAGCTTTCTTCATCATGCCGGCGAGAACCAACAACTTCAATGTGGAGTCACTGAAGGGGCAGGCGGTGCGGAAACAGCTGTGGTGAGACACTGAAAACACATGAAAACACCCCAAAAACACACCCAAAACACACACCCTGAAACACCTGAAACACCCGAAAACACACTGAAACACACTGAAACACACTGAAACAGCTGTGGTGAGAGATACAGCACACTGAAACACACTGAAACACACCAAAACAGCCCAAAAACACCCTGAAACACACTGAAACAGCTGTGGTGAGAGCACAACACACCCTGAAACAGCATGAAATACACCCAAAACACACTGAAACACACCCAAAACAGCTGTGGTGAGAGATACAGCACCCTGAGAACACACCAAAAACACCCTGAAAACACCTGAAACACACCCAAAACACCCGAAAACACACCGAAAACAGCCCAAAAACACACTGAAACACACTGAAACAGCTCTGGTGAGAGGCACTGCACACCAAAAACACCATGAAACACACTGAAAACAGCCCAAAAACACCCTGAAAACACACCAAAAACACCCTGAAACACACCGAAAACACTCTGAAAACACCCTGAAACACCCAAAACACCCTGAAACACCTCAAAAACACGCTGAAACACCCCAAAACACCCCAAAAATACCACAAACACACCTAAAATACCCCAAAACACCCCAAAATACCCAAAACCACCCTGAACACACCCAGAATACCCCGAAACACCCCCAAAATACCCTGAAACACACCCAAAATACACCAAAATACCCCAAAATGCCCCAAAACGCCCTAACCCCCCCCCGACCCATCTGACCCCCCCATTCCCACAGGGACACGGCCAATGCTGTCAAGGAGAAGTTTGGGAAGAAGCTCTATGAGTCTCTGCTGGTGTGAGGACCCCAAACCCCCCCCCAGATAATGGGATTGACCCATCCCAACCCCCCCCGGATAATGGGATTGCCCCATCCCAACCCCCCCCGGGACACTGGGATTGACCCATCCCAATCCCAAACCCCCCCCAGACACTGGGATTGACCCATCCCAACCCCCCCCCCCGGACACTGGGATTGACCCATCCCAACCCCCCCCAGACACTGGGATTGACCCATCCCAATCCCAACCCCCCCCCGGACACTGGGATTGACCCATCCCAGTCCCAACCCCCCCCGGACACTGGGATTGACCCATCCCAACCCCCCCTGGACACTGGGATTGACCCATCCCAACCCCCCCCAGACACTGGGATTGACCCATCCCAATCCCAACCCCCCCCCCCTGGACACTGGGATTGACCCATCCCAACCCCCCCCGGACACTGGGATTGACCCATCCCAATCCCAACCCCCCCTGGACACTGGGATTGACCCATCCCAACCCCCCCCGGATAATGGGATTGACCCATCCCAATCCCAACCCCCCCCCTGGACACTGGGATTGACCCATCCCAACCCCCCCTGGACACTGGGATTGACCCATCCCATATCCCAATCCCATTTCCCAACCCCCCCCCAGACACTGGGATTGACCCATCCCAATCCCAACCCCCCCCCGGACACTGGGATTGACCCATCCCAACCCCCCCCTGGACACTGGGATTGACCCATCCCAATCCCAACCCCCCCCTGGATAATGGGATTGACCCATCCCAACCCCCCCCGGACACTGGGATTGACCCATCCCAACCCCCCCCATGGACACTGGGATTGACCCATCCCAACCCCCCCAGACACTGGGATTGACCCATCCCAACCCCCCCCTGGACACTGGGATTGACCCATCCCAACCCCCCCCCTGGACACTGGGATTGACCCATCCCAATCCCAACCCCCCCCCCCCGGACACTGGGATTGACCCATCCCAACCCCCCTATGGACACTGGGATTGACCCATCCCAACCCCCCTATGGACACTGGGATTGACCCATCCCAACCCCCCCCCGGACACTGGGATTGACCCATCCCATTCCCAATCCCATATCCCAACCCCCCCCCAGACACTGGGATTGACCCATCCCAACCCCCCCCCTCGGATAATGGGATTGACCCATCCCAACCCCCCCTTGGACACTGGGATTGACCCATCCCAACCCCCCCCCGGATAATGGGATTGACCCATCCCAACCCCCCCCCTGGATACTGGGATTGACCCATCCCAACCCCCCCCCGGATAATGGGATTGACCCATCCCAACCCCCCCCGGACACTGGGATTGACCCATCCCAACCCCCCCCAGACACTGGGATTGACCCATCCCAATCCCATTTCCCAACCCCCCCTCAGACACTGGGATTGACCCCCCCCCTTTATCCCAATCCCATTTCCCAACCCCCCCCCATCCCATATCCCATTTCCCAACCCCCCTGGACACTGGGATTGACCCCCCCCCCATATCCCATCCCAATCCCATATCCCAACCCCCAATGGACACTGGGATTGACCCCCCCCCCATATCCCATCCCAATCCCATATCCCAACCCCCCTGGACACTGGGATTGACCCCCCCCCCCATATCCCATCCCAATCCCATATCCCAACCCCCAATGGACACTGGGATTGACCCCCCCCCATCCCATATCCCATATCCCAATCCCATTTCCCATCATTCCCAGTGGGAACCTCCCGGACATGAACAAGATGCTGGACAGGGAGGACTTCACCATGATGAAACGTGCCATATTTGCCACACAGGTAGGGTCACACTGGGGTATGGGGTGGATATAGGGATGGGGATATAGGGATGGGGGATGGAGAGATATAGGGATGTGGGATGGGGGATATAGGGATATAGGGATGGGGGATGTAGGGATGGGGGATATAGGGATATAGGGATGGGGGATGTAGGGATGTAGGGATGGGGCATGGAGGGATGAGGGATGTAGGGATATAGGGATGGGGGATGTAGGGATGGGGGATGGGGGATATAGGGATATAGGGATATAGAGATGGGGGATGGAGGGATATAGGGATGGGGGATGTAGGGATGGGGATATAGGGATATAGGGATGTAGGGATGGGGGATGGAGAGATGGGGATATAGGGATATAGGGATGTAGGGATATAGGGATGGGGGATGTAGGGATGGGGGATGGAGGGATGGGGGATGCAGGCTCATGGATATGGGGTGTGGATATGGGATATGGATACAGGATGTGGATATGGGATATGGATATGGGATGTGAATATGGGATATGGATATGGGATGTGAATATGGGATATGGATATGGGATATGAATACGGGATATTGATATGGGATGTGGTTATGGGATGTGGTTATGGGATGTGGGTATGGGATGTGGTTATGGGATGTTATGGGATGTTATGGGATGTGGTTATGGGATGTGGTTATGGGACGTGGTTATGGGCTGTGGTTATGGGATGTGGTTATGGGATGTGGTTATGGGATGTGGATATGGGATGTGGTTATGGGATGTTATGGGATGTGGTTATGGGATGTGGTTATGGGATATTATGGGATGTGGTTATGGGATGTGGTTATGGATGTGGTTATGGGATGTGGTTATGGGATGTGGTTATGGGATGTGGATATGGGATGTGGTTATGGGATGTGGTTATGGGATGTGGTTATGGGATGTGGATATGGGATGTGGTTATGGGATGTGGTTATGGGATGTGGATATGGGATGTGGTTATGGGATGTGGTTATGGGATATGGATACAGGATGTGGTTATGGGATGTGGATATGGGATGTGGTTATGGGATGTGGATATGGGATGTGGTTATGGGATGTGGTTATGGGATGTGGTTATGGGATGTGGTTATGGGATGTGGTTATGGGATGTGGATATGGGATGTGGTTATGGGATGTGGTTATGGGATGTGGTTATGGGATGTGGATATGGGATGTGGTTATGGGATGTGGTTATGGGATGTGGATATGGGATGTGGATATGGGATGTGGTTATGGGATGTGGTTATGGGATGTGGTTATGGGATGTGGTTATGGGATGTGGATATGGGATGTGGTTATGGGATGTGGTTATGGGATGTGGTTATGGGATGTGGATATGGGATGTGGTTATGGGATGTGGTTATGGGATGTGGTTACGGGATGTGGTTACGGGATGTGGTTACGGGATGTGGTTATGGGATGTGGTTATGGGATGTGGATATGGGATGTGGTTATGGGATGTGGTTATGGGATGTGGTTATGGGATGTGGATATGGGATGTGGTTATGGGATATTATGGGATGTGGTTATGGGATGTGGTTATGGGATGTGGTTATGGGATGTCCCACAGCGTCAGTCCTTCCCCCCCGTGTGCACACACAACATGCTGGACGATGCCACTGATCCCATCCTGACCACGATCCGGCGCATTGGGCTCTTCAACAGCAGCAACGACAGGGTCAAGGTGACACAGGGACATGGGGGGGGGTCCGGGGGGGTACATGGGGGGTCCATGGGGGGTCCATGGGGGGGTCCATGGGGGTACATGGGGGGTTCATGGGGGGTACATGGGGGGATACATGGGGGGTACATGGGGGGTAAATGGGGGCTCCATGGGGGGGTACATGGGGGGTACATGGGGGGTACATGGGGGGTACATGGGGGGGTCTATGGGGGGTACATGGGGGGTACATGGGGGGGGACATGGGGGGTACATGGGGGGTACATGGGGGGCTCAATGGGGGGTTCCATGGGGGGTCCATGGGGGGTCTATGGGGGGTACATGGGGGGGTACATGGGGGGTCCATGGGGGGTCCATGGGGGTATATGGGGGGGTCCATAGGGGGGTCTATGGGCGGTACATGGCGGGTACATGGGGGGTCCATGGGGGGGTCCATGGGGGGTTACATGGGGGGGTACATGGGGGGGTACATGGGGGGGTCCATGGGGGGTACATGGGGGGTCCATGGGGGGTACATGGGGGGGTACATGGGGGGGTCCATGGGGGGTCCATGGGGGTCCATGGGGGGTCTATGGGGGGTACATAGGGGGGTCCATTGGGGGTACATGGGGGGGTACATGGGGGGTACATGGGGGGTACATGGGGGGTATATGGGAGGGTACATGGGGGGTACATGGGGGGTCCATGGGGGTCCATGGGGGGTACATGGGGGGTCCATGGGGGTCCATTGGGGGGTACATGGGGGGTCTATGGGGAGTACATGGGGGGTACATGGGGGGGGGGTACATGGGGGGGTCCATGGGGGGTATATGGGGGGATCCATGGGGGTCTTATGGGCTCCCAGATGTGCTCTGGACACCCCAGATGTGCTCTGGACACCCCAGTTGTGACCAGTTCTCCCCTCCCCCCCCCCCCCGATCATCTTCCACCCTGAGTTCCTGTCCTCCACCAGTCCCCTCCTGCCTGTGGACTATGAGGAGTTCGTCAGGGGCTGCCACTTGGGGGTCTTCCCATCCTACTATGAGCCCTGGGGCTACACCCCCGGTAAGGACCCATTGGGGGGGGGGGGTTCCCCTTAACCCCCATAGGGGGTCCCCATCACCCCCATAGGGGGTCCCCATCACCCTCATGGGGGTCCCCATCACCCCCATAGGGGTCCCCAACACCCCCAAAGGGGTCCCCAACACCCCCAAAGGGGTCCCCATCACCCCCATAGGGGGTCCCCATCACCCCCACAAGGGGTCCCCATCAGCTCCATAGGGGGTCCCCAACACCCCCAAAGGGGGTCCCCATCAGCTCCATAGGGGGTCCCCAACACCCCCAAAGGGGGTCCCCGTCAGCTCCATAGGGGGTCCCCATCACCCCCATAGGGGGTCCCCATCACCCCATAGGGGGTCCCCATCACCCCCATAGGGGGTCCCCAACACCCTCATAGGGGGTCCCCAACACCCCCACAGGGGTCCCCATCACCCTCATAGGGGGTCCCCATCACCCCCATAGGGGGTCCCCAACACCCCTATTGGGGGTCCCTATCACCCCCATATGGTGTCCCCAACACCCCCATAGGGGGTCCCCATCACCCCCATAGGGGGTCCCCAACACCCCCATAGGGGGTCCCCAACACCCCCATTGGGGGTCCCTATCACCCCCATATGGTGTCCCCAACACCCCCATATGGTGTCCCCAACACCCCCACAGGGGGTCCCCAACACCCCCATAGAGGGTCCCCATCACCGCCATTGGGGGTCCCCATCACCCCCATAGGTACCCGAGGACCCCCCCCCATAACCCCCCATTGCTGCCCCATAGCTGAGTGCACGGTCATGGGCATCCCCAGTGTCTCCACCAACCTCTCTGGGTTCGGGTGCTTCATGGAGGAGCACATCGCAGACCCCTCGGCCTATGGTCAGTGGGGGGCAATGGGGGCAATGGGGGCAATGGGGGGCAATGGGGGCAATGGGGGATGGGGATGGGGGGGGGTCACCCCGTGTCCATTATGATGGGTCCTGGGGGTCTGTGTTGTTTTGGGTGCTCTCTGTTCCCTTGCCCCAACCCCCCTATATCCCATATCCCCATACCCCATATCTCCATATTCCATATCCCTGTATTCTATACTCCTATATCTCCATATCCCTATATCCTCATGTCCCATACCTCATATCCCATATTGCCATATCCCACATCCCTATATCCCCATATCCCATATACCCCATATCCCATATATTTCATATGCCATACCCCACATCCCATATCCCATACCTTGTACTCCATATCCCATATCCTATACCCCATATCCCATGTCCCATATACCCCATATCCCGTATCCCATACCCCATATTCCATACCCCATATCCCATATCCCATACCCCATATCCCATACCCCATACCCTGTACTCCATATCCCATATCCTATACCCCATATCCCATATACCCCATATCCCATATCCCATATACCCCATATCCCGTATCCCATACCCCATATTCCATACCCCATACCCCATATTCCATACCCCATATCCCATACCCCATATCCCATATCCCATATACCCATATCATGTATCCCATACCCTGTACTCCATATCCCATATCCCATATCCTATACCCCATATCCCATATACCCGTATCCCATACCCCATATTCCATACCCCATACCCCATATTCCATATCCCATACCCCATATCCCATATCCCATATCTCATACCCCATATCCCATACCCCATATCCCATACCCCATACCCCACACCCCACCCACCCCATACCCCATACCCCATACACCCCACATACCCCATATACCCCATGTACCCCATACATCCCATTCCCCACACACCCCATACCCCATACCCCATATACCCCATATACCCATATACCTCACACCCCACACCCCATATACCCCCTGTCCCGCAGGTATCTACATCGTGGACCGCCGGTTCCGCGCCCCAGAGGAGTCCTGTGCTCAGCTGACCTCGTTCCTATATGGGTTCTGCCAGCAGAGCAGGAGGCAGCGCATTGTACAGCGGAACCGGACCGAGCGCCTGTCCGACCTGCTGGACTGGAAGTACCTGGGACGGGTCAGTGGGTGTATGGGGTGTATGGGGTGTATGGGGTACATGGGGTGTATGGGGTGTATGGGGTGTATGGGGTATATGGGGTGTATGGGGTGTATGGGGTATATGGGGTATATGGGGTGTATGGGGTGTATGGGGTGTATGGGGTATATAGGGTGTATGGGGTAAGGGGGGCAGCGCATTGTACAGCGGAACCGGACCGAGCGCCTGTCCGACCTGCTGGACTGGAAGTACCTGGGACGGGTCAGTGGGTATATGGGGTGTATGGGGGTATATGGGGGCTATAGGGGGTGTATAGGGGGTATAGGGGGTATTGGGGTATCTGACCCCCCCATTCACTCCCCCCCCCAGTATTACACCTTCGCTCGCCGCATGGCTCTGGCCAAAGCCTTTCCTGAGAACTTCACCTATGAGCCCCCTGAGGCTGCAGCTGTGAGTGTGGGACACATATCCCATGTCCATGTATCCCATATCCATATATCCCCGTGTCCCCTATCCCATATCCCTATGTCCCAGATCCTGTGCCCCATCCCCATCCCCCCCACCCCATTCCCACTCTCCTGCCCCATTGCAGGGGTTCCGGTACCCTGGCCCGGCCTCGGTGGCCCCATCCCCATACCCCATATCCCACACCCAGTGACCCCACACCCCATACTCCATATCCCCATCCCCATTGCAGGGTTTCCGGTACCCCCGCCCAGCCTTGGTGCCCCCGTCCCCATACCCCATATCCCCATACCCCACACCCCATACCCCATATCCCATATCCCCATTACAGGGTTTCCGGTACCCTCGCCCGGCCTCGGTGCCCCCGTCCCCATACCCCATACCCCATATCCCATACCCCATACCCTGTATCCCATAACCCATACCTTGTATCCCATTGTAGGGTTTCCGGTACCCCCACCCGGCCTCGGTGCCCCCGTCCCCATACCCCATATCCCATACCCCCTATCCCACACCCAGTGACCCCATACCCCATATCCCATACCCTGTATCCTATAGGGTTTCCGGTACCCCCGCCCGGCCTCGGTGCCCCCGTCCCCATACCCCATATCCCATATCCCATACCCTGTATCCTATAGGGTTTCCGGTACCCTCGCCCAGCCTCGGTGCCCCCGTCCCCATACCCCACACCCCATATCCCATACCCTATATCCCATAACCCATACACCCCATATCCCATATCCTATAGGGTTTCCGGTACCCTCGCCCGGCCTCGGTGCCCCCGTCCCCATACCCCATATCCCACACCCCATACCCTGTATCCCATATCCCATACCCTATATCCTATATCCTATAGGGTTTCCGGTACCCTCGCCCGGCCTCGGTGCCCCCGTCCCCATACCCCACACCCCATACCCCATATCCCACACCCCATACCCCACATACCCCACACCCCATACCCCATACCCAGTGACCCCATACACCCCATACCCTATATCCTATAGGGTTTCCGGTACCCTCGCCCGGCCTCGGTGCCCCCGTCCCCGTCCCTGTCCCGTCTCTCCAGCCCCAGGCACAGTGATGAAGAGGATGAACGTTATGATGAGGAGGAAGAGGCAGCCAAGGACAGAGCCAACATCCGGCGCCCCCCGAGCCCCCCGGGGCTGCCCACCCGGAACTGACCCCCCCCCTCCTGCCGCACATGGTACAGCCCAACCCAAGTGTGGCTCAATACATGGATCCTACCATTACCCTGGGGGGGGGGTTTGGGGTGTACCCACCTCTGTCTGCCCCACAGCACTCAGGCTCAGCCCCATAGATATAAAGGGGGTTTGGGGTGTCCTCTATCCCCCCCCTCCATCACCTCAATGCCTTCACAGTGCCTGGGCTCAGCCCCACAGCAGAATGGGGAGCCCCATATCCCAAAGAGGGGGGGGGATATGGGGCAGCCCCATATACACACACTCCACCCCACAAGTGTGGGTCCGGGGGGGACCCCACATCCGTCCGTCCCCCCCCGGCACATGGATAATAAAGGTGCTTCACACCCACCCCAATGCCTGGGTCTATGGGGGGGGGGTGTGATTTTAGGGGTCCCCCCCAACCCCCAAGTGTGGGGCTGCTTGGGGGGGTACAAAATGGGTCAGGTTCAGGGGGGTGACCCACTTAAGGGGCTGTTTTGGGCCCCCCCCCCCCATTGTGGCCAATGTTGGGCTCACCCCAATTTGGGGGCAGTTTTGGGGGTGCCCCCCCCTCCATTGTAGCCAATGTTGGGCTCTCCCCAATTTGGGGGCAGTTTTGGGGGTGTCCCCCCCCCATTGTAGCCAATGTTGGGCTCTCCCCAATTTGGGGGCAGTTTTGGGGGTGCCCCCCCCCCCCCTCCATTGTGGCCAATGTTGGGCTCTCCCCAGTTTGGGGGCAGTTTTGGGGGTGTCCCCCCCCCCATTGTAGCCAATGTTGGGCTCTCCCCCGTTTTGGGGGTGCCCCCCCCCGGATGTGGCTGTGGGGGGGGGAGGAGGTTTCGTGCCCCTCCCTAATAATGGGGCCCCCCCCGGATGTGAGGGGGGAGGGGCAGTTTTGGGGTTCCCCCCCCCCCCCCTCCGCCCTTTGAGTCACCTCCGGCCCCACGTGGCTTTGGGAGGGGTGCGAAGGGGGCGTGGCCATGGGCGGGGTGGGCGTGACCGTGGGCGGGGCAGTGGGCGGGGCCTCGGGGGGGTTCCCCTCGCGCTCCGGGGGGGGGGGGCACAGACGAGGCCATGGGGGGTCCCGGGCACCTCCTCCTGCTGCTGGTGACCGGCGCATGCGCCATGCTGCGGTGAGGGGAGGGGGGGCTATGGGGGGGGTGTCCCAAGTTGGGGGGGTCAATATTGGGGGGGATCAATAGGGTTTGAGGGGGGGATAGGGGATGGATGGGGTTAAGTGATGGGGGGGTCAATATGGGGGGGGTCAATGGGGTTTTTGGGGGGGGGAATAGGTGTTGATGGGGTTAAATGATGGGGGGGGTCCCAGGTGTGGGGGGGATCAGTATGGGGGGGGAACAATGGGGTTGGGGGGGAATAGGGGTTAGATGGGGTTAAATGACGGGGGGGTCAATTTAGGGGGGGGTCAATGGGGTTGGGGGGGATAGGGGATGGATGGGGTTAAATGATGGGGTAAATATGGGGGGGATCAAAGGGGTTGGGGGGGGAATAGGGGATGGATGGGGTTAAATGATGGGGTAAATATGGGGGGGGTTCAATGGGGTTTTGGGGGGGGGATAGGGGATGGATGGGGTTAAATGATGGGGGGGTCAATATAGAGGGGATCAATGGGGTTGGGGGGGGTATAGTGGATGGATGAGGTTAAATGACGGGGGGGTCAATGGGGTTGGGGGCGAATAGGGGATGGATGGGGTTAAATGATGGGGGGGTCCCAGGTTGAGGGGGGGGAAGGATGGGTTTAGGGGGGTCCTGAAGGGGGGAGGGAAAGGGGTTTGGGGGGGGGCACAATTGGGTTTGGGGGGGGAGGGGGGGGAATGGGGGTGATGGGGAGGGGTATGGAGGGGTTCAAAGGGGGGATGGGCAGGGGGTTCCCATGGGGGGGAGGGGTCTTGAAGGGGGGGAAGGGGTAAAGGGGGGGGGCTTTGGGGGGGGGAGCCTGGGGATTGGGGTGCCGGGGGGAGTGGGGGCTGGGGGGTTATAGGAGGGGGGATGGGCAAGAAGGGGGTTCCCATGGTGGGGGAGGGGGATTCCGGTGGGGGAGGGGCAGGGTGTCCCCTGTTTCCTATGGGGGGGGAGGGGCAGGGGGGGGGAGGGGGGGGGATGGGCAGGGGGGTCCCGTGTTTCCTATGGGGGGGGGAGGGGCAGGGGGGGGGGAGGGGCTGGTCTCTCTGTCCCGGGCGGGGCCGGCGGGGGCAGGATCCGGTCGGACCCGCTCAGCTCCGGCCCCACCCGCGGGGGCGTGACCCCAAGCGTGACCTTTGACCTTTAGGGTGACCTTCCCCCCTCCTCCCCCCCCTAAGGGTGACCTTGACCTTTGGGATCCTGTTTAACCTCTCCCCTAGGGGGCGGGGCCTGGGGAACCCCCAGTGACGTCACGGACCCCACTTGGCCACGCCCCCTTTGAACTCATTCATCCCATCCCCTCCTTCACCTCAGGCCACGCCCCCTCGGGCCCCCCCATTAAGCTCATTAGGACCGGGGGGACCCCCCGTTACGTCATTAATCTCTCATTAATGCCCCCCCAAGAGGCCCCCGGTCCCCCCCCCATCAGCCTCATTAATTAACCCCATTAATTAACCCCATTAATTAACCTCATTAAGCCACAGGGCCCCCCCCATTCATTACCCCTTCCCATTCATTACCCCCATCCCATTCATTCATTGCCCCCATCCCATTCATTACCCCCCCCATTCATTACCCCCATCCCATTCATTCATTGCCCCCCCCCAGCATCCCCCTGCAGAGGGGTCCCTGGGTCCCCCCCAAGTTCTGGGGGGGCTGGGGGGGCCCCCGAAGCCGCAGCGGGGGAGGGGCGGCCGCCGCCCCCGTGCGTCTGCACAACTACATGGATGTGAGTGGGGGGGGGACCCCAATGGGGGGGGCGGAATGGGATGGATGGGGGGGACCCCAACCCCAATGGGGGGGTCAAGATGAATTGGGGGGGACCCCAAACCCAATAGGGGGGGGAATGGGATGGAGGGGGGACTCCAACCCCAATGAGGGGTCAGAGTGAAGGGGGGGATGGACGCCAACCCCAATGGGGGGGGGAATGGGATGGATGGGGGGACCCCAACCCTAATGGGAGGGGGGTCAGGGTGAAGGGGGGGGCCCCAACCCCAATGGGGGAGGGGGGGTTAGGGTGAAGGGGGGGGACCCCAACCCCAATGGGGGGGGGAGGGGTCAGGGTGAAAGGGGGGAACCCCAACCCCAATGGGGGGGGCATGGGATGGTGGGGGGGCTAATGAAGAGGAAAGGGGGTGATGACGTAGTGGGGGGCGTGATGACGTCGTGTCCCCCCCCCCCCAGGCTCAGTTCTATGGCACCGTGTACTTGGGGGGGGGTTCCCAACCCCAATGGGGGGGGGGGGGGGGGGCATGGGATGGGGGGGGGCTAATGAGGAGGAAAGGGGGTGATGACGTAGGGGGGGCGTGATGACGTAGTCACGTCGTGTCTTCCCCCGAGGCTCAGTTCTATGGCACCACTTGGGGGGGGGGTCACGTGAAGTGGGGGGAGGACCCCAACCCCAATGGGAGGGAGGGGAGAGGGGCATGTGATGGGGGGGGGGGGTAATGAGGAAAGGGTATGATGACGTAGGGGATGACGTGATGACGTAGTCACGTCGTGTCCCCCCCCCCCCAGGCTCAGTACTATGGCACCGTGTACTTGGGGACCCCCCCCCAACGCTTCCGGGTCATCTTCGACACTGGCTCCGCTGACCTCTGGGTGCCCTCGTCCCGGTGCTGCCTGCTCTACCTGGCCTGCTGTGAGGGGCGGGGCTTCGGGGAGGGGGCGTGGCCAGGAGGGGAGGGGGCGTGGTCAGGGCGGAGCTTGGGGGTTAGGGGGCGTGGCCAGAAGGGGGCTTCGGAGGGAGGGGGCGTGGTCAGTGCGGGGCTTCAGGGGAGGGGGCGTGATCTGTGAGGGGGCGTGGCCAGGGAGGGGCTCCAGGGATGGGGGCGTGGTTTCGGGGGAGGGGGCGTGGTCAGATAGGGGTTGCATGTGAGGGGGCGGGGCTAGGGCGGGGCTTCAGTGGAGGGGCGTGGCCAGTGAGTGGGTTCAGGTGAGGGGGCGTGGCCAGGACAGGGCTTCAGGGAGGGGGCGTGGCCATGGCGAGACGGGGGCGTGGCCATGGCGGGGCTTCGGGAAGGGGGCGTGGCCTGGGAGGGGGCGTGGCCAGCCCGGGGCTCCGCTGGGTCCTAATGCCCGGTCCCGGTGTCCCCCATAGGGCTGCACCCCCATTACCAGCCGGCGCTGTCCTGCACCCACCGCCCCAACGGCACCTCCTTCGCCATCAGCTACGGCAGCGGCAGCCTCCGGGGCTACCTGAGCGAGGACACGCTCACGGTGGGGCTGCCAAGGGGAGGGGGGGCGATGGGGGGCAATGGGGTGTATTGGGGTGCCCTGGGTGCATTGGGGTGCATTGGGTACATTGGGGAGCATTGGGGTCCATTGGGGTGCATTGGGTTCCACTGAGGTGCATTGGGTGCATGGGCTGCATTGGGGTGCACTGGGTGCATTGGGGTGCACTGGGTGCATTGGGGTGCATGGGGTGCATTGGGTGCACTGGAGTGCTCTGGGTGCATTGGGATGCATTAGGTAAATTGGGGTGCATTGAGGTGCATGGGGTCCATTGAAGTGCATTAGCGTGCATGGGGTGCATTGAGGTGCATTGAGGTGCATTGGGGTGCATTGAGGTGCATTGGGTCCATTGGTGTGTATTGGGGTGCATGGGGGTGCATTGGAGTGTATGGGGTGCATTGGGGTTCATGGGGTGCATTGGCGTACATTGGAGTACATTGGGTGCATTGGTGTCCATTGGGGTGCATTGGGTTCCATTGGGTGCATTGGGTTGCATGGGTTGCATTGGGTTGCATTAGGTGCATTGGTGTCCATTGAGGTGCATTGGGTTCCATTAGGATGCATTGGGATTCACTGGGTTCCATTGAGGTGCATTGGGGTGCATTGGGATGCATTGGGGTGCATGGGATGAATTGGGGTGTATGGGGTGCATTGGGGTGCATTAGAGTACATTGGGTGAATTGGTGTCCATTGGGTTCCATTGGGTTGCATTGGGTGCATGGGGTGCCCATGGGTCTCCCCCCACTCAGAGCCCCATGGATGCTGTACCCACAGGTAGCCAACGTGTCAGTGCCGGGTCAGGTGTTTGCCGAGGCTGTGGCGCTGCCGGGGTTGGCGTTCGCGGTGGCGCGGTTCGATGGGGTGTTGGGGCTGGCGTACCCCGGTGCTGCCGCCGGCCCCGCGCGGCCTGTGTTCGACACCATGATGGAGCAGGGGCTGTTCAGCAGCAACGTCTTCTCCTTCCGCCTGCGCAGGTAACGGGGTACAGCATGACTACACCTTAACTACCGCATGACTACACTGTGACTACCACTTAACTACCCCATGACTACACAATGACTACACCTTAACTACCGCATGACTACACTGTGACTACCACTTAACTACCCCATGACTACACTGTGACTACCACTTAACTACCCCATGACTACACAATGACTACACCTTAACTACCCTCTGACTGCACCATGACTACACCTTAACTACCCCATGACTGCACCGTGACTACACCTTAACTACCCCATGACTACACCGTGACTACCCCTTAACTACCCACTGACTGCACTGTAACTACCCCATAAGTACCCCCTGGCTGCACCGTGACTACCCCTTAACTACCCCCTGGCTGCACCGTAACTACCCCTTGACTACCCCGTAACTACCCCATGACTACACCACAACTACCCCTTGACTACACCATAACGACCCACTGACTACACCCTAACAACCGCTTAACTACCCTTTGACTACACTGTAACTACCCCATAACTACCCCCTGACTGCATTGTAACTACCCATTGACTACACCATACCCCTTAACTATACTGTAACTACCCTATAACTACCCCTTGACTACACTGTAACTACTCCCTGAGTACACCATAGCCACCCCTTGACTACTGTAACTACCCCTTGACTACACCATAATTACCCCGACTGCACCATAACTACCCCTTGACTACACTGTAACTACCCCCAACCACCCCCCAACTACAGCCCCAATAGCCTCCATCTACACCATAACCACCGCCCAACTACCCCCCAACTGCCCATTGCCTACCCTACAATGCACCCCAAGTACCCCCCCAGTTACATTCTCACTACCCCCAACTACACCACAACTACCCCCTGACTACCCCCCTACCCCCCACCCCCCCATACCTCCACCCTCCCCACCCCAACAACCACCCCCCCCCCCAGCCCCACTAATGCCCCCTATGTTCCGCAGTGGGGCAGACGAGGGCGACGGGGGGGAGCTGCTGTTGGGGGGCATTGACGAGTCCCAGTTCGAGGGTCCCCTCCGCTACATCCCAGTATCGCGCCGCAGCTACTGGCAACTGCACATGGACAGGTGAGACCCCCCCCCAAACACCCCCAACCCTGCCCCACAGCACCCCCATAACCACCCCCATAACCACCCCATTATGTGTGTGTCCCCCCCCATAGGGTGTCCGTGGGCTCACCCGGGTCCGTGGGGTGCAGGGACCCCCCCCTATGCCGGGGGGGCTGCGAGGCCATCGTGGACACAGGCACATCCCTCATCACCGGCCCCAGCAAGGACATCGCTGCCATGCAGAAGGCACTGGGGGGGACCCCCACCATGGGGGGGCAGGTGGGGCTGCCCCATAGAGCCTATGGGGGTGATGGGATGGGGGGGTCCCCTTGAGGGGGGTCTCATGTTCTCTATGTCCCATCCCCCCCCCAGTACCTGATAGACTGTACCAAGGTCCAGTCTCTGCCCAACATCACCTTCGTGCTGGAGGGGGAGGGGTTCATGATCACACCCCAAGAATACGTCCTGAAGGTGGGAGACCCTGACCCCCATGTGACCCCTCCTATATCCACATCCCATAACCCGTATCCCATATATCCCATACCCTGTATCTGATACCCTATGTGCCATATCCCACATCCCATATACCATGTCCCATATCCTGTATCCCATACCCCATACCCATACCCCACACCCCATACCCCATACTCCATACCCACACCCCACACGCCATACCCCATATCCCATACCCATATCCCATACCCCATACCCCATATCCCATACCCCATATATCCCATACCCCATATCCTATACCCCATACCCTACACCCCATATCCCATAACCCATATCCCATATATTCCATACCCCATATCCCATATATCTCACACCCCACACCCCCTATCCCATATACCCCACACACCCCATACCCCATATCCCGTACCCCATACATCCCATACCCCATACCCCTCACCCCACATCCCATACACCCCATATCCCGTATCCCATATCCCACACCCCATATCCCATATAACCCATATACCCCATACCCCATACATCCCATATGCCATATACCCCATATACCCCATACCCCATACCCCCCCCACACCCCACACCCATACCCCATATCCCCTATACCCCATATATCCCGTATCCCATGGCAGGTGTCCCAGGGCCCCTCCCCCACCTGTGTTCTCGGTTTCATGTCCCTGGACGTGCCCCCCCCCAACGGCCCCATATGGATCCTGGGGGATGTTTTCCTCCGACGCTTCTATGCCGTGTTCGACCGGGACCGGAACCGCGTGGGGCTGGCACGGAGCACGTGACCGCGGGGGGGTCCTCTCTGCCCCCCCCCCGCTCATGGGGGGGTCCCGGTCCCCCTTTGGGGTGCCCCAATAAAGGTGCTGCTGTGGGATCTGCTGCTCCCCCCCCCGACCCACGCACGGTGGGCGCGTCCTGCGAGGTGGGGGGCGTGGCTTCTTCCACGGTGGGCGTGGCTTCCATCTACACTGGGCGTGGTCTAGCATCAATGTGAGCGGCCTCCTCGGTGGTAGGCGTGGCCTCCTTCGCGGTGGGCGTGGCCTCCTCGGTGACGGGCGTGGCTTCCATAGCAAGTCTTCCACTGAGAGGGCGTGGTCTAGCACCAATGGGCGTGGTCTAGCGCAGCGGGTGTGGCCTCGCCTCAGGGTGGGCGTGGCCTCGCTCGGGATGGGGGTAACCTCGCCTCAGGGTGGGCGTGGCTTCGCCGCAGGGTGGGCGTGGCCTTCTCTGTGGGGGGCGTGGCTTCCATAGCAAGTCTTCCCCTGAGTGGGCGTGGCCTTGCATCAATGGGAGCGACCTCCTCGGTGGTGGGCGTGGCCTCCCCCGAGGTGGGCGTGGCCTCCCCCGAGGTGGGCGTGGTTTCCCCTCTCCAGCGGGCGTGCCTTCCCCGAAGCGGGAGTGGTCTAACCTCGATGGGCGTGGTCTAGCACAGTGGGCGTGGCCTCGCCTCAGGATGAGATCGGCCTCGTTTCAGGGTGGGCGTGTCTCCCCATTGTGGGCGGGGCTTCGCCTCAGGATGGGAGTGGCCTCGCCTTAGGGTGGGCGTGGTCTCGCGCAGTGGGTGTGGCTTCGCCTCAGGGTGGGAGGGGCCTCGCTCGGAATGGGAGTGGCCTAACCTCATGGTGGGCGTGTCCTCCCCTCAGGGTGGGCGTGTCCTCCCCTCAGGGTGGGCGTGTCCTCCCTCATAGTGGGCGTGTCCTCTCCTCAGTGTGGGCGTGTCCTCCCCTCAGGGTGGGCGTGGCCTCCCCTCACTGTGGGCGTGTCCTCTCACTGTGGGCGTGTCCTCCCTCACTGTGGGCGTGTCCTCCCCTCAGAGTGGGCGTGTCCTCCCCTCACTGTGGGCGTGTCCTCCCCTCACTGTGGGCGTGTCCTCCCCTCAGTGTGGGCGTGTCCTCCCCTCACTGTGGGCGTGTCCTCCCCTCAGTGTGGGCGTGTCCTCCCCTCACTGTGGGCGTGTCCTCCCCTCACTGTGGGCGTGTCCTCCCCTCACTGTGGGCGTGTCCTCCCTCATTGTGGGCGTGTCCTCTTCTCAAGGTGGGCGTGTCCTCATTCGAGGTGGGCGTGGTTTCCCCTCATTGTGGGCGTGTCCTCCCCTCACTGTGGGCGTGTCCTCCCCTCAGTGTGGGCGTGTCCTCCCCTCAATGTGGGCGTGTCCTCCGTCAGTGTGGGCGTGTCCTCCCTCACTGTGGGCGTGTCCTCCCTCAGGGTGGGCGTGTCCTCCCCTCAGAGTGGGCGTGTCCTCCCCTCAGTGTGGGCGTGTCCTCCCCTCACTGTGGGCGTGTCCTCCCCTCAGGGTGGGCGTGGCCTCCCCTCAGGGTGGGCGTGTCCTCCCCTCACTGTGGGCGTGTCCTGCCTCAGTGTGGGCGTGTCCTCCCCTCAGGGTGGGCGTGTCCTCCCCTCAGAGTGGGCGTGTCCTCCCCTCAGTGTGGGCGTGTCCTCCCTCGTTGTGGGCGTGTCCTCCCCTCACTGTGGGCGTGTCCTCCCCTCATTGTGGGCGTGTCCTCCCCTCAGTGTGGGCGTGGCCTCGCCTCAGGGTGGGCGTGTCCTCCCCTCACTGTGGGCGTGTCCTCCCCTCACTGTGGGCGTGTCCTCCCCTCAGTGTGGGCGTGTCCTCCCCTCATTGTGGGCGTGTCCTCCCCTCACTGTGGGCGTGTCCTCCCCTCACTGTGGGCGTGTCCTCCCCTCAGAGTGGGCGTGTCCTCCCCTCACTGTGGGCGTGTCCTCCCTCAATGTGGGCGTGTCCTCCCCTCACTGTGGGCGTGTCCTCCCCTCAGTGTGGGCGTGTCCTCCCCTCATTGTGGGCGTGTCCTCCCCTCAGTGTGGGCGTGTCCTCCCCTCACTGTGGGCGTGTCCTCCCCTCAGTGTGGGCGTGTCCTCCCTCGATGTGGGCGTGTCCTCCCCTCAGTGTGGGCGTGTCCTCCCCTCACTGTGGGCGTGTCCTCCCCTCACTGTGGGCGTGTCCTCCCCTCACTGTGGGCGTGTCCTCCCCTCAGTGTGGGCGTGTCCTCCCCTCACTGTGGGCGTGTCCTCACCTCAGGGTGGGCGTGTCCTCCCCTCAGCGTGGGCGTGTCCTCCCCTCAGGGTGGGCGTGTCCTCCCCTCACTGTGGGCGTGTCCTCCCCTCAGTGTGGGCGTGTCCTCCCCTCAGTGTGGGCGTGTCCTCCCCTCACTGTGGGCGTGTCCTCCCCTCACTGTGGGCGTGTCCTCCCCTCAGTGTGGGCGTGTCCTCCCCTCAGGGTGGGCGTGTCCTCCCCTCACTGTGGGCGTGTCCTCTCCTCAGTGTGGGCGTGTCCTCCCTCGATGTGGGCGTGTCCTCCCCTCAGTGTGGGCGTGTCCTCCCCTCAGGGTGGGCGTGTCCTCCTCTCACTGTGGGCGTGTCCTCCCCTCAGGGTGGGCGTGTCCTCCCCTCATGGTGGGCGTGTCCTCCCCTCAGTGTGGGCGTGTCCTCCCCTCAGGGTGGGCGTGTCCTCCCCTCAGGGTGGGCGTGGCCTCCCCTCAGGGTGGGCGTGTCCTCCCCGCGCCTGCGCACTCCGCGTGCGCCCCGGCGGCGGCGGGATGCAGCAGCGGCCGCTCCGCTCTCTCCGCCCGGCGGCCTCGGCCTCGGTCCCGGCCTCACCCTCAGCCTCCGGTTCCGGTTCCGGTCCCGTTCCCGTTCCCCCCCCCCCGTCCTCACCATGGGCTGGCAACCGGAACGCGACAAGGTGGTCATCAACGTGGGCGGCGTGCGGCACGAGACCTACCGCAGCACCCTTCAGACCCTGCCCGGCACCCGTCTGGCCGGCCTGGCCGAGCCGGGCGCCGCCGCCCGCTTCGACTACGACCCATCGGCCGGTGAGTTCTTCTTCGACCGGCACCCGGCCGTGTTCGCCTACGTGCTCAACTACTACCGCACCGGGAAGCTGCACTGCCCGGCCGACGTGTGCGGGCCGCTGTTCGAGGAGGAGCTGGCCTTCTGGGGCATCGACGAGACGGACGTGGAGGCCTGTTGCTGGATGAACTACCGGCAGCACCGGGACGCGGAGGAGGCCTTGGACAGCTTCGAGAGCCCCGAGGAGGCCGCGGCCCCGGAGCCGGCCGAGCCCAAGCGGCTGTGCCTGGAGGAGGGGAGGCCTGCGGGCTGGTGGCGGCGGTGGAGGCCGCGGCTCTGGGCCTTGTTTGAGGATCCATACTCGTCCAAGATGGCGAGGGTGAGGGGGGGGGGTTGGGGGGGGGGTTGAGGGGGGTTTAAAGGGGTTTGGGGGGGATCTGAGGTGGTTTAAGGGGGTCTGAAGGGGTTTAGGGGGTACCTAAAGGGGTTTAGAGTGGTCTGAAGGGGTTTAAGGGGGTCTGAGGGGGTTTGGGGGGGATCTGAAGGGGTTTAAGGAGGTCTGAAGGGGGTTAGGGGGGTCCCTAAAGGGGTTTATAGGGGATCTGAAGGGGTTTAGGGGGATCTGAAGGGGGTTGGGGGGGATCTGAGGTGGTTTAGGGGGGTCTGTAGGGGGTTAGGGGGGTCCTTAAAGGGGTTTAGAGAGGTCTGAGGGGGTTTAGGGGGGATCTGAAGGGGTTTAGGGGGTCCCTAAAGGGGTTTAGGTGGGATTTGAAGGGGTTTAGGGGGGTCTGAGGGGGTTTAAGGAGGTCTGAAGGGGTTTAGGGGGTACCTGAAAAGGTATAGAGAGGTCTGAGGGGGTTTAAACAGGTTTGAGGGGTCCCTGAGGGGGTTTAGGGGGTACCTAAAGGGGATTAGGGGGGATCTGAAGGGGTTTATAGGGGATATGAAGGGGTTTAGGGGGATCTGAGGAGGTTTAATGGGGTCTGAAGGGGTTTAGGGGGTCCTTAAAGGGGTTTAGAGAGGTCTGAGGTGGTTTAGGTGGTCCCTAAAGGGGTTTAGGGGACTCTGAAGGGGGTTAGGGGGGATTTAAAGGGGTTTAGGGGGTTCTGAGGGGGTTTAGGGGATCCCTGAAGGGTTTTAAGGAGGTCTGAAGAGGTTTAGGAGGTCCCTTAAGGGGTTTAGAGATGTCTGAGGGGCTTTAGGGGGGATCTGAGGGGGTTTAGAGACGTCTGAAGGGGTTTAGGGGGGATTTGAAGGGGTTTAAGGAGCTCTGAGGAGGTTTAGGGGGGTCTGAAGGGGTTTGGGGGGTCCCTGAAGCGGTTTAGAGAGGTCTGAGGGGGTTTAAGAGGGGTCTGAGGGGGTCTAGGGGCGATCTGAAGGGGTTTTGGGGTGTCCCAAAGGGCTTTGAGAGGACTTGGGCTGGGTTTAGGGGGTCCTGGGGGGCTGTGAGGGGGTTTAAGGGGGCTCTGAGCAGGTTCACGTCATCTATGGGGGGCTACAGGGAGCTTGGGGGGTCTTGGGGGGCTCTGGGGGGGTAAAAGGCGTCTAAAGGAGGGTTTAGGGGGGCCCTGAGGGGTCTTGGGGGGCTCTGAGGGGCTTAAAGGGGGCTCTGAAGGGTTTGTGGGGGCTCTGAGGGGGTTTGGGGGCTCCTTAAGGAGAGGGGGGGACAGGGAAGGAGCTAATGGGGGTTAATGGGGGGCTCTGGGGGGGGGCATGAGGTGCTCGGGGACACTGCAGGACTGGGGGGGGGTGTTGGGGGGGTCGGGTCCATCCATGGGGGCTATGGGGACACGGGGGCTATGGGGGGGACACGAGGTTATGGGGGGACACGGGGGCTATGGGGGACACGGAGGCTATGGGGGGGACACGGAGGCTATGGGGGACACGGGGGCTATGGGGGGACATGGGGCTATGGGGACACGGGTCTATGGGGGGACATGGGGCTATGGGGGGCAGGGCAGGAGCTTCAGTGTCCCCCCCCCCTGCAGTGTCCTCTGCCCCCCCTCTATGTCCCCTCCATGTCCCCCCCCCGCAGGCTCTGGCCCCGATCCTGCCGCATTGGGCCAGGGAAGGGGGGGGAGCAGAGGGGGGGGGAGCAGGACCGCACTGCAGTGCCCCCTCCCCCCCCCGCCTGGCCTACATCCCCTCCCTCTCTCACCCCCCCCCCGTGGCCTAAATCCCCCCCATGTCCTCACCCCCGCCAGCATGGCCTAGATCCCCCCCATGTCCCCAGGGCCCCCCCATATCCTCACCCCCCCCATCCTGGCCTAGATCCCCCCCCCCGTCCCCTGTGTCCCCCCCATATCCTCACACCCCCCCCCCCAGCCTGGCCTCGTTCCCCCCTGTGTCCCCCCCATGTCCCCAGGCCCCCCTATGTCCTCACCCCCCCCCCCCCATCCTGGCCTAGATCCCCCCCATGTCCCCTGTGTCCTCCCATGTCCCCAGGGCCCCCCCATATCCTCAACCCCCCCATATCCTCACCCCCCCCCCCAGCCTGGCCTAAATCCCCCCCCCCCCATATCCCCTGTGTGTCCCCCCCCCAACTGTCCCTTGTGTCCCCCCCATGTTCTTACCCCCCCATCCTGGCCTAGATCCCCCCCATGTCCCAAAAGAGCCCCCCCCATCCCTTTGCCCCCCAATACAACCTGCATCCCTCCCATGTTCTTTGTCCCCATCACATCCCTGCACCCCCAAATACACTGGGGGGGGTGGGGGGGGGCAGGAGCCTGAATCTCACATCCCCCCCCTCAATATATCAGGGTTCAGTGATATGGGGAGCAGGGACCCCAAAAGTGGGGTCCTCCCATCAAGGTTTGGGGGTTCAGTGATTGGGGGGGTTCAATGATGGGGGGGGTCATTGACAGGGGGTTCATTGACAGGGGGGTTCAGTGATGGGGGTTCAGTGATGGGGGTTCAGTGATGGGGGGGTCAGTGATGGGGGGGTCAGTGATGGGGGGGTCAGTGATGGGGGGGTCAGTGATGGGGGTTCAGTGATGGGGGGTTCAGTGATGGGGGTTCAGTGATGGGGGTTCAGTGATGGGGGTTCAGTGATGGGGGGGTCAGTGATGGGGGTTCAGTGATGGGGGTTCAGTGATGGGGGGTTCAGTGATGGGGGAGTCAGTGATGGTTCAGTGATGGGGGTTCAGTGATGGGGGTTCAGTGATGGGGGGTTCAGTGATGGGGGTTCAGTGATGGGGGTTCAGTGATGGGGGTTCATTGATGGGGGTTCAGTGATGGGGGTTCAGTGATTGGGGGGGTCAGTGATGGGGGTTCAGTGATGGGGGTTCAGTGTTGGGGGTTCAGTATTGGGGGTGTCATTGATGGGGGTGTTCATTGATGGGGGTTTCAGTGATATGGGGGGTTCAGTGATGGGGGTTCATTGATGGGGGTTCAGTGATGGGGTTTGGGGTTCACTGATGGGGAGGGGGCTTTAATGATTGATGGTTCAACCCATTTGGGTACCAACCCCCCACCCATCTCCTGACCCCTCCCCCCCTCCAGTACGTGGCCTTCGCCTCCCTCTTCTTCATCCTCATCTCCATCACCACCTTCTGCCTGGAGACGCACGAGGCCTTCAACCGCATCATCAACAAGACCGAGACCGTCCCCATGGCCAACGGCTCCCAATGGACGCAGGTGGCGCTGGAGGTGGAGACCGAACCCTTCCTGACCTACGTGGAGGGCACCTGCGTGGTCTGGTTCACCTTCGAGTTCCTCATGCGCGTCAGCTTCTGCCCGGACAAGAGAGACTTCATCAAGAGCAGCCTCAACATCATCGACTTCGTGGCCATCCTGCCCTTCTACCTGGAGGTCGGACTCCGCGGGTTGTCCTCCAAGGCCGCCAAGGACGTGCTGGGCTTCCTGCGGGTGGTCAGGTTCGTGCGCATCCTGCGCATCTTCAAGCTGACGCGTCACTTCGTGGGGCTGCGGGTGCTGGGCCACACGCTACGCGCCAGCACCAACGAGTTCCTGCTGCTGGTCATCTTCCTGGCGCTCGGCGTCCTCATCTTCGCCACCATGATCTACTACGCCGAGCGCATCGGCGCCGACCCCGACGACGTCACCGGCAGCCGCCATACGTACTTCAAGAACATCCCCATTGGGTTCTGGTGGGCTGTGGTTACCATGACAACACTAGGGTATGGGGATATGTACCCCATGACGTGGTCCGGGATGCTGGTGGGTGCGCTCTGTGCCCTGGCCGGGGTGCTGACCATCGCCATGCCGGTGCCGGTCATCGTCAACAACTTCGGCATGTACTACTCGCTGGCTATGGCCAAGCAGAAGCTGCCCAAGAAGAAGAACAAGCACATCCCCAGGCCCCCCCAACCGGGGTCACCGGGGTACGGACCCCCCCATGGCTCACCAGGCAGCCCCCCCCGGACGCACCGCAGGGGACCCCCCTGCCCCCTGGCGCAGGAGGAGGTGGTGGACATCAACCGCGCTGGTGAGCACCCATTCGTGGGGGGGGGGTTGACCCTATGTTGGTGTTTTATGGGGGGGGGATCTGTTTTGGGGTGCATGGGGGTGTTTGGGGGGGGGTTTCTGTGTTTAATGTTGGGGATGATGCTTTTTGGGGGTCTTTTATAGGGGTGACTTCTTTTAAGGGGTGTTTTGGGGGGCACATGGACCTTGGGGACATTTTGGGGTGCTGTAGTCCAATAGGGGGGAGTCCAGCCCCACATAGAGGGGTCTAGCACCCCAAAACCAAGCCAGGGCTGATAATGGGGTGCTCACATCCCCATATGGATGTCACCCCCCCCACCCCATAACACGTGTCTGTGTGTGTCCCCCCATAACACATGTCTATGTGTGTCCCCCCATAACACGTCTGTGTGTGTCCCTCCCCATAACCTTTGTGTGTGTCCCCCCATAACCCATGTCTGTGTGTATCCCCCCCCATAACACGTCTGTCTGTGTCCCCCCCCCATAACCTGTGTCTGTGTGTGTCCCCCCATAACCCATGTCTGTGTGTGTGTCCCCCCATAACATGTCTCTGTGTGTGTCCCCCCCCATAACAAGTGTCTGTGTCCCCCCCATAACCCGTGTCTGTGTGTGTGTCCCCATAACACATGTCTGTGTGTCCCCATAACCTGTGTCTGTGTGTCCCCCCCATAACCCATGTCTGTGTGTCCCCCCCCATAACATGTCTGTGTGTGTGTCCCCATAACCCATGTCTGTGTGTCCCCCATAACCCGTGTCTGTGTCCCCCGATAACACATGTCTATGTGTCCCCCCCCATAACCAGTGTCTATCTATGTCCCCCCCCAGAGGCACGTCCCAATGGGGCAGCAGCACTGGCACAGGAGGACTGTCCCCCCATTGACCAGCCCCTGTCCCCCGAGGACCGCGGGGGGGGCACGGGGCCAACGGGACCCCCCCAAGCAGCAGCCACGGGCGGGGGGGGCCGGGAGCGCTGCGGCCGGGACAGAGCCTGCTTCCTGCTGGGGCCGGACTATGCGCCCCCCCCCCCGGGGCCTCTGCAGGAAGGTGGGTCCTGGACCCCCCCCACACCCCATAGACACCCCCATGTGGGTCCTGGACCCCCCCATGCCCTAAACTTGGGGGGGGGATGGGGGTCCCATCACTGTAGGAGGTCATTGACCTGGGGTGCCCCCCCCCCATGACCCCCATGTGGAGTCGTGACCCCCCCCCATGACCCCCCCATGCTCTAAATTAAGGGGAGGGATGGGGGTCCCATCACTGTATGAGGTCATTGACCTGGGATGACCCCCCCCATGACCCCCATATGGGGCCGTGACCCCCCCCCCATGCCCTAAATTGGGGGGGGGTGGGGGTCCCATCACTACATGAGGTCATTGACCTGGGGTGACTGCCCCCATGACCCCCATGTGGGGTCGTGACACCCCCATGACCCCCATATGGGGTCGTGACCACCCCCCATACCCTAAACTGGGGGGGGGGGGGATGGGGGTCCCATCACTATATGAGGTCATTGACCTGGGGTGACCCCCCCCCCCCATGACCCCCATGTGGGGTCATGACCCCTCCCATGCCCTAAACTTGGTGGGGGGGGTGGGGGTCCCATCACTGTATGAGGTCATTGACCTGGGGTGACCCCCCCCCCCGTGACCCCATGTGACCCCCCCCATGACCCCATGTGACCCCCCCCTTTCTCTCCCCAGCGCTCCTCACCGCCTGAGCCCACGCCGGGGGTCGGAGGTCAGTAGTGAGGGGGGCGGGGACTCCTTGGCCACGCCCCTTCGCCCATAGCCACGCCCCCTCTCATTAACCACGCCCCCTGCATGGGGGAGCCCCAACCCTTGGGGGGGGGGCAGATTATGGAGCCCTATGGGGGGGGTTTGGGGGGGTCCATAATGGGGGGGGTTTGGGGGGTCCCCAAGGGGGGGCCTGGGGTTGGTCCATAATGGGGGGGGGGTCCATAATGGGGGGGGTTTGGGGGGTTCATAATGGGGGGGGGGGTTTGGGGGAGTCCATAATGGGGGGGTTTTGAGGATCCCCAAGGGGGGTTTGGGGGGTCCATAAAGGGGGGGGTTTGGGAGGGTCCATAATGGGGGGGGGGGGTTGAGGGGTCCCCAAGGGGGATTTGGGGGGGTCCATAAAGGGGGGGGGGTTGGGAGGGGTCCATAATGTGGGGGGTTTGGGGGTCCCCAAGGGGGTTTGGGGGGGTCTACAAAGGGGGGGGTTTGGGGGGTCCATAATGGAACCTTAGGGGTTCCCCAAGGGGGGTTTGGGAGGGTCCATAAAGGAGGTTTGGGGGTCCCCAAGGGAGGTTTGGGGGTTCTGACCCCCCCTCCCCCCCATTTCTGTCTCCTCCCCCAAGGCTATGAGAAGTCCCGGAGCCTCAACAGCATCACTGGGGTGCGCGTGGCCCCCGCAGCCCCCCCCTTCGGCTCCCCCGGCCCCCCCCGGCGCCCCCGCTCCCCCATCCCCTCCATCCTTTAAAGGGGGGAGGGGGTGACCCCCCCTCCCTCCCCTCCTCCCTCCCCTCCCCCCCCTTTCCCTGCCCCCCCCCCAATGGGGGGGCAATGATCAACTCATCAGTGGCAATTCAAGGGGGGTCTCCCCCCCCCCCCCACGTGACTGGAACTGGGGTGGGGGTGGGGGGTCCCCCTCAATGACTGTGAATGGGGGTGATGGGGGTGCCCCCCCCCCGCATCACCCCATTGGCTGCACTGCACTTTGTGTCCTCCCCCCCCCTTTGTGTGTGTCCCCCCCCCCAATATGGGAGCCTCCGACCCCCACCCGTGGGGGGGTGTGGGGTGTCCCCGCCCCCCCCATGCTCACTCAGGACTTGGGGAGCCCCCTCCCCCCCCACCTGTGTCATTCGTGTCCCCTCCCCCCCCCTTTGTTTCCGTCCTGTTTGTGTCCCCTCCCCCACCTTGGGCTCCCCTCCCCCCAAAGCAATAACTGGAGCCCCCCCCCCACCCCCCCCCCAGAATGGGGGGGTCCGGCCCCACTGCGAGGGCAGGCTGCGTTGCCATGGTGATGGGAGCAGGCCCGGTCCCTACTGCAAGGTCAGGCTTCGTTTCCATGGCGACAGGACTAGGCCTGACCCCACTGCTAGGGCAGGCTTCGTTTCTATGGTGATGGGACTAGGCCTCACCCGTACTGCGAGGACAGGCTTCGTTTCCATGGCAATGGGAGCAGGCCGGGTCCCTACTGCAAGGTCAGGCTTCGTTTCCATGGTGACAGGACTAGGCCTGACCCCACTGCAAGGTCAGGCTTCGTTTCCATGGTGACAGGACTAGGCCTGACCCCACTGCGAAGGCAGGCTTCGTCTCCATGGTGACGGGACTAGGCCGCACTCTGTTACCATAGCAACAGGGCTGGGCCGGGTTCTGTGTCCATAGTAACTGGACTGGGTCCGACCCCTACTGCGAGGTCAGGCTTCGTTTCCATAGTGACGGGGCTAGGCCTCACCTGTACTGCAAAGCCAGGCTCTGTTTCCATAGCAACCGGACTAGGCCCGGTCCCTACTGCGAGGTCAGGCTTCGTTTCCATGGTGACGGGGCTAGGCCCGATCCCTACTGTGAGGCTAGGCTGCGTTGCCATAGCAACCGGACCAGGCCCGGTCCCACTGCGAGGTCAGGCTTCGTTTCCATGGTGACGGGACTAGGCCTCACCTGTACTGCTAGGCCAGGCTCTGTTTCCATAGCGACAGGACCAGGCCGCAGCCCCCAACTCAGGCCCCGCCCCCACGGGGGGGGTGGGTTTGGGTGGGGGAGGGGCCCCCGCATGTGTGCATGCCCCCTCCCCCCGCCGCAGGTATCGTTATATGCAAAAAACCCCCAAAACCCCCGGAATTCACCCCAAAAACCTCCCCCCGGGGCCCCTCCCCCAACGGCGGTGGGAGCTTTATGCAATGACTCCTATGCAAATGAGATGCTAATGAGGACAAATCGCTCCCCGCCTGTCCCTTCCCCCCCCCATAAATCGCTGCATGTTTGGGGGGGGGGACCCCCCTTTGCCTCGTGCTTTTGGGGGGGGGTCTCCAGCCCCTCCCCCCCCCGGGCTGCGCTGGAACAAGCTCCTCCCCCCTCATTACTATTTATTAACCTCATGAATATTTAATTACCCCTCCCCCCCCCGGGGTTGGTGCAATCCCCGCCCCTCCCCCCCGTTATCTCTTGGGGTTGTTGGGGGGGGAGGGGCGCCCCCCTTTGGGGGGGTTTGACTCAGGAAGGGGGGGGAGGGGCGGTGCCAAACGGGGGGGGGGGGAGGGGAGGGGAGGGGGGGGAGGGGCTCAGAGCTATTTTTTCACGCGGAGCTGCGAGAATAAAAGTGACCAAAAAGAGAGAAAATGGCCTCAAAATGGGGGTGGGGGAGGGGGGAATGTCCCCTCCCCCCCCCAAGTGACCCCTCCCCCCCATGTGACCCCTCCCCCCCCCCCAAATTCAGGCTCTGTTTGGGGCAGGAATAGAAAAGCTGCTTTATTGGGGGAGGGGAGGACATGGGGGAGGGGCCATGGGGTAAAGGGGACTTGGGGGGTGACAATGGGGGGGGATGGGGGGTGGAAGGGGGTGACAAGGGGGGAGGGGTTGGGGGGCACAGGAGCAGGTGGGGGGTGATGAGGACAATGGGGGGGCACAAGGACATAGGGGGGTCACATGGACAATGGGGGGGTCACAAGGACAATGGGGGGGTCACAAGGACAATGGGGGTGTCACATGGACAAAGGGGGGGTCACATGGACAATGGGGGGGTCACATGGACAAAGGGGGGGTCACATGGACAACGGGGGGGGGTCACAGTCGCGGTTTCTTTCCACCCCCTAACTGTTGTGGGGCACATGGGGGGAGGGGAGGTGATGGGGGTGGGGCCCTGCCCATCCCCCACCGTGCTGGGGGGGTCCCCAACACATCACCCCCCCCCCCCATGGATGGGGCGAGGGTATCTATGGGGTTGTTGGGGGGGGGTCACAGTGTCACCCTCGGGGACTGGGTGTGTCCTCCGTGGCGGTGGTGTCACCTATAGGGGTATGGTGTCACCTATAGAGACAGTGTCACCTATAGGGATATGGTATCACCCACAGGAACATGGTGTCACCTGCAGGGTTATGGTGTCACCTATAGGGACATTGTCACCCATAGGGACATGATGTCACCCATAGGGATAAGTGTCACCCATAGGGACATGGTGTCACCTATAGAGACAGTGTCACCTTTGGGGATATGGTGTCACCTACAGGGATATGGAGTCACCTATAGAGACAGTGTCACCTATAGGGACAATGTCACCCATGGGGATGTGATGTCGCCCATCTGGAAACAGTGTCACCCAGAGACAGTGTCACCCATGTGGACATAGTGTCACCCACAGGGACATAGTGTCACCTGTAGGGACATGGTGTCACCCACAGGGACATGGTGTCACCCATGGCAACGCGGTGACCCAAGTCATGTCCATGGTGGTACTTTGGGGCCAACCCCGGTGCCTCGCTGGGGACTCCTCTTCCTACAGCGTCACCGCAGGTACCACACGGTGCTCTCCTCATCCTCATCCTCGATGGTGTCACCCGCATCCTCGTTGCCATGGGAACCTTGTTGCCATGGGTACCAGCTGCCTGCTCGTTGCCATGGGGACCTCGTTGCCATGGGTACCAGCCTCATCCTTGTCACCACGGGAACCTTGTTGCCATGGGTACCAGCTGCATCCTTGTCACTATGGGAAACTTGTTGCCATGGGTACCAGCTGCATACTTGTCAACATGGGAACCTCGTTGCCATGGGTACCAGCCGCATCCTTGTCACTATGGGAACCTCGTTGCCATGGGAACCTCGTTGCCATGGGTACCAGCCTCATCCTTGTCACTATGGGAACCTCGTTGCCATGGGTACCAGCATCATCCTTGTCACCATGGGAAACTTGTTGCCATGAGTACCAGCCGCATCCTAGTCACTATGGGAACCTCGTTGCCATGGATACCAGCTGCATCCTTGTCACTATGGGAACCTCGTTGCCATGGGAACCTTGTTGCCATGGGTACCAGCATCATCCTTGTCACCATGGGAACCTCGTTGCCATGGGTACCAGCTGCATCCTTGTCACCATGGGAAACTTGTTGCCATGGGTACCAGCTGCATCCTTGTCACTATGGGAAACTTGTTGCCATGGGTACCAGCTGCATCCTTGTCACCATGGGAGACTTGTTGCCATGGGAACCAGCTGCCTGCTCGTTGCCATGGGGACCTTGTTGCCATGGTACCAGCCTCATCCTTGTCACCATGGGAACCTCGTTGCCATGGGTACCAGCCACATCCTCGTTGCCATGGTGACCGGCCTCAGCCTCGTCCATCACCTGACCTCGACCTCTGACCCCTGCTCACACCTCGGACTCGAGGCTGGAGAAGTGGGCGGAGCCTCTGCGCGCCCCCAGCGGCCCCTCCCCCCCCCGCCGGGCCCCCCCCCCTCCCCCCCCCCCCCCCCCCCGGTGCGGCCCGCGGGGGGGGGGGGAGGAAGGGGACAGGGGGGGAGGGGCCGACCCCAGCCCCGCCCCCCCCCAGAACCCCCCCCCCGCTGCCCCCCCCCACGCGCTCAGGTCCTCGAGGCTGCGCGAGGCGGGGGGGGGGGCGGCGGCGGCCGCAGGGGTGGGGGAGGGGGCGGGGGAAGGGGGGGAGGTGGGGGGGGGGATGGGGAGGGTACCCCCAGAACCCTCCCCCCCCGCCCCAATGGGCTCCTGCCCCTCCCCCCCCCCCGGGCCAGGCCGGGTACAGGGCGGGGGGGGGAGGGGGGTGACCCCAGCCCCCCCCCTCCCAATCCCGGAGCCTCGCGGCCGAGCAGCTCCTGCCGCGGGGGAGGGGCGGGGGGGGGTGGTGGTGATGGGGGGGGTGGGGGTAGCCGTGGGGGGGGGTCCCGAGGAGCTCGAGGCTGCCCCACCCCCCCCCCCCCCACCCCCACCCCCCTCCCGCCCCTCCCCCCCCCAGCTTCTCTGCGGACCAGCAGCGCCCCGGGGGGGGGGGCAGGGGGTGCCCCCCCCGCTCGCGGCCGGGGGGGAGGGTGCAGCAGTGGGGGGGGGGGGTGCACCAGCAGGGGGGAGGGGCGGAGGAAGGGGGGGGGCGGGGTAAGGAGGGGGGGGTGGCGGGGGGAGGGGCGGGGGGGGGAGGGGAGGGGGGCTCGGACTCGGAGTCCGACAGGTCGGGGTAGAACGGGGGGGGAGGGGCGGAGAAGGGGGGGGGGGTGACCCCCCGGCACAGGTGGGGGGGGCGGAGCAGAGGCTGCGCCTCGGGGTCCCCCCCCCCTATGCCGCGGGGGGGGGGGCGGCGGGGGGGGGCCGCTCGCGGGGGGGGGGAGGGGGGGTCCGCTCGTCCTCGTAGAACAAACGGGAGTAGGGGAAGGGGGGGGGAGGGGCGGGGGGGGAGGGGTCGTGACCCCCCCCTCCCCCCCCCGCATCGTGCACCCCCCCCCGCAGAGCGCGGCGGGGCCAGGGGGAGGGGCCGGGGGAGGGGGGGGGGGGTGAGGGGGGGGGGGAGCGGGGGCAGGGACCCCCCCCCGCCCCTCCCCCCCCCGGCTCAGCCCCTGCGGCTCTATGGGGCCGTAGAAGCGGTGGAAGGAGGAGGGGGGAGGGGCAGGGGAGGGGGCGGGGCCTCGGCGGGGGGGGGAGTGCGAGGGGGGGGGCGGCGGTCGCGGGGAGGGGGAGGGGGGGTGGGGAGAGGGGGAGGGGGGAGGGGGTGGGGGGAGGTGGGGGATGGGTCCTCAGCGCTGCAGCAGCTGTACATGCCCTGGGGGGGAAGGGAAGTGTGGGGGGGTGAACATAACCCACATCCCATATCCACTTCCAATATCACACATCCCATATCCCATATCTTATATCCCCACATCCCATATCACCATATCCCATACCCTATACCCCATACCCCATATACCCCATACCTCATATCCCATACCCCATATCCCATATCCCCATATCCCATATCCCATATCCCATACCCCATATCCCATATCCTGTATCCCATATCCCATACCCATATCCTATATACCCCATATACCCCATACCCCACATACCCCATACACCCCATACACCCCATACCCATACCCTGCTGACAGCCATCAGTGTCCGCGGTGCCGGTGCCAGGTGCCCCCACAGCTGGCGGTGCAGTATCCCATACCCCATACCCCATATCCCATACCCCATACCCCATATCCCATACACCCCATATACCCCATATACCCCATACCCCATATACCCCATATACCCCATACCCCATACACCCCATACACCCCATACCCCATACACCCCATACACCCCATACCATACCCTGCTGACAGCCATCAGTGTCCGCGGTGCCGGTGCCCTGTGCCCCCTCAGCTGCCGGTGCAGTATCCCATACCCCATACCCCATATACCCCATACACCCCATACCCCATACACCCCATACCCCCATACACCCCATACCCCATACCCCATACACCCCATACACCCCATACCCCATATACCCCATACCCCATACACCCCATACACCCCATGTACACCCCCTACCCTGCTGACAGCCATCAGTGTCCGCGGTGCCGGTGCCCGGTGCCCCCGCAGCTGCCGGTGCAGTATCCCATACCCCATACACCCCATACACCCCATACACCCCATACACCCCATACCCCATACACCCCATACCCCATACACCCCATACCCCATACACCCCATACCCCATACACCCCCTACCCTGCTAACAGCCATCAGTGTCCGCGGTGCCGGTGCCCTGTGCCCCCTCAGCTGCCGGTGCAGTATCCCATACCCCATAACCCATACACCCCATACCCCATATACCCCATACCCCATACACCCCATACACCCCATACCCCATACCCCATATACCCCATACCCCATATACCCCATACCCCATACACCCCATACCCCATATACCCCATATCCCATACCCCATACACCCCATACACCCCATACCCCATATCCCACACCCCATACCCCATACACCCCATACACCCCATACACCCCATACACCCCATACACCCCATACCCCATACACCCCATACACCCCATACCCCATGTACACCCCCTACCCTGCTGACAGCCATCAGTGTCCGCGGTGCCGCTGCCCGTCTCCCCCTCAGCTGGCGGTGCAGTATCCCATACCCCACACCCCATATACCCCATACACCCCACACCCCATACACCCCATACCCCATATACCCCATACACCCCATACACCCCATATACCCCATACCCCATATCCCATACCCCATACACCCCATACCCCATATACCCCATACACCCCATACACCCCATATACCCCATACCCCATACACCCCATACCCCATATACCCCATACACCCCATACACCCCATACACCCCATACCCCATACACCCCATACACCCCATACACCCCATACCCATACCCTGCTGACAGCCATCAGTGTCCGCGGTGCCGGTGCCCGGTGCCCCCGCAGCTGGCGGTGCAGCATCCCATACCCCATACACCCCATACACCCCACACCCCATACACCCCATACCCCATATACCCCATACCCCATACCCCATACACCCCATACCCCATATCCCATACCCCATACACCCCATACACCCCATACCCCATACACCCCATATACCCCATACACCCCATACCCCATACACCCCATACCCCATACACCCCATACACCCCATACACCCCATATACCCCATACACCCCATATACCCCATACACCCCATACCCCATATACCCTATATACCCATACCCTGCTGACAGCCATCAGTGTCCGCGGTGCCGGTGCCCTGTGCCCCCTCAGCTGGTGGTGCAGCATCCCATACCCCATACCCCATACACCCCATACACCCCATACCCCATACACCCCATATACCCCATACACCCCATACACCCCATACACCCCATACCCCATACACCCCATATACCCCATACACCCCATACACCCCATACACCCCATACCCCATACACCCCATACACCCCATACCCCATACACCCCATACACCCCATACCCCATACACCCCATACCCCATACCCCCCATACCCCATATACCCTATATACACCCCATACCCTGCTGACAGCCATCAGTGTCCGCGGTGCCGGTGCCCGTCTCCCCCTCAGCTGCCGGTGCAGCATCCCATACCCCATACCCCATACACCCCATATACCCCATACACCCCATACCCCATACACCCCATACCCCATATACCCCATACACCCCATATACCCCCTACCCTGCTGACAGCCATCAGTGTCCGCGGTGCCGGTGCCCGGTGCCCCCTCAGCTGCCGGTGCAGCAGGTGCTCGGCCCCGAACACCAGCAGGCTCAGCCCCATGGCCACCAGCAGCATGTAGAACACTCCGGCCATGTTATCGATGTCCAGTTTGCTGCTCATCACCTCCAGCTTCTCCTGGTGGCAGATCCCGGACAGCCACAGGCGCTCCAGGAGCTCGATCTCGTCTGGGGGGGGAGGGGGTCAGGGGGGGGTCAGGGGGGGTCTGTGGGGGTGAGGGGGGTCTGTGGGGGTGTCTATGGGGGTTAGGGGGGGTCTATGGGGTGTCTATGGGGGTGTCTATGGGGGTCAGGGGGGTCTATGGGGGTGTCTATGGGGGGTGTCTATGGGGGTCAGGGGGGTCTATGGGGGTGTCTATGGGGGGTGTCTATGGGGGTCAGGGGGGTCTATGGGGGTTAGGGGGGTCTGTGGGGGTGTCTATGGGGGTATCTATGGGGGTGAGGGGGGTCTGTGGGGGGTGTCTGTGGGGGGTTAGGGGGGTCTATGGGGTGTCTATGGGGGTTAAGGGGTCTATGGGGGTGTCTATGGGGGGTTAGGGGGGTCTATGGGGGTGTCTATGGGGGTTAAGGGGTCTATGGGGGTGTCTATGGGGGTTAGGGGGGTCTATGGGGGTGTCTGTGGGGGTGTCTATGGGGCTGTCTATGGGGGTGTCTATGGGGGTGTCTATGGGGGTTAGGGGGGTCTGTGGGGGTGTCTATGGGGGTGTCTATGGGGGTGTCTATGGGGGTTAGGGGGGTCTGTGGGGGGGTCTATGGGGGTGTCTATGGGGGGGTATCTATGGGGGTCAGGGGGTCTGTGGGGGGCTCTATGGGGGTGAGGGGGGTTTATGGGGGTGTCTATGGGGGTCAGGGTGTCTATGGGGGTGTCTATGGGGGTATCTATGGGGGGGTCTATGGGGGTGTCTGTGGGGGGGTCTATGGGGGTGTCTGTGGGGGGGTCTATGGGGGTGTCTATGGGGGTTAGGGGTCTGTGGGGGTGTCTATGGGGGTGTCTATGGGGCTCAGGGGGGTCTATGGGGTGTTAGGGGGGTGAGGGGGGTCTATGGGGGTATCTATGGGGCTTAGGGGGGTCTGTGGGGGTTTCTATGGGGGTATCTATGGGGGTCAGGGGGTCTGTGGGGGTGTCTATGGGGGTGTCTATGGGGGTGTCTATGGGGGTGTCTGTGGGGGTGAGGGGGGTCTGTGGGGGGGGGTCTGTGGGGGTTAGGGGGGTCTATGGGGGTATCTGGGGGGTGAGGGGGGTCTATGGGGGGTGTCTATGGGGGTATCTATGGGGGTTAGGGGGGTCTATGGGGGTATCTATGGGGGGTTACAGGCGTCTATGGGGGTGTCTATGGGGGTGAGGGAAGTCTATGGGGGTGTCTGTGGGGGGTGTCTATGGGGGGTTAGGGGGTCTATGGGGGTGTCTATGGGGGTTAGGGGGGTCTATGGGGGGTCTATGGGGGGTGTCTATGGGGGTGAGGGGGGCCTATGGGGGTGTCTATGGGGGTGTCTATGGGGGTTAGGGGGGTCTATGGGGTGTCTATGGGGGTATCTATGGGGGTGAGGGGGGTCTATGGGGGGTATCTATGGGGGGTATCTATGGGGGGGTATCTATGGGGGGTTAGGGCTATCTGGGGGGGGGGCTTAGGGGTATCTATGGGGGTTAGGGGGGTCTATGGGGTGTTGGGATGATCTATAGGTGGTTTGGGGCATCTATGGGGGCTTAGGGGTGTCTATGGTGGGGTTAGGGATGATCTACGGGGGGTTAGGGGGGTCTATGGGGAGTTAGGGGTATCTATGGTGGTTATCTATGGGGAGTTAGGGGTATCTATGGGGGGTATCTATGGGGGGTTTAGGGACATCTATGCGGGGGTTAGGGACATCTATGGGAGTTGGGATGGTATTTGGGGAGTTTAGGGACATCTATGGGTAGTTAGGGACATCGATGGGGGTTTTAGGGCCATCTCTGGGGTGTTCAGATGATATGTGGGGGCTTTAGGGACATCTATAGGGTGTTGGGATGATCTATGAGGGTTTCTGGCCACCTATGGGGGGTTTAGGCCCATCTATGGGGGTTAGGGCCATCTATGGGGGGTTAGGGATGGCCTATGGGGGGTTATGGACATCTATAGGGGGTTAGGTATGATCTATGGGGGGATTAGGGATGATCTATGGGATGTTGGGATGATCTATGGGGGGTTAGGGACATCTATGGGGGGTTTAGGGGCATCTCTGGGGTGTTGGGATGATCTATAGGGGATTAGGGGTATCTATGGGGCAGTTAGGGGTGTCTATGGGGTGTTGGGATGATATATGGGGAAGTTTATGGATATCTATGGGGGGGTTAGGGATGATCTATGGGGGTTTAAGGACATCTATGGGGGTTTAGGGCCATCTATGGGGTGCTGGGATGATCTATGAGGGATTTACAGCCACCTATGGGGGGGTTAGGGCCATCTATGGGGGCTTATGGACATCTATGGGGGGTTAGGGGCATCTACAGGGGGTTAGGGATGATCTATGGGGGGCTTAGGGACATCTATGGGGGGTTAGTGCCATCTATGGGGTGCTGGGATGATCTATGGGGGGCTTAGGGACATCTATGGGGGGTTTAGGGGCATCTAGGGGGGGTTAGGTATGATCTATGGGGTGTTGGGATTATCTATGGGGGGTTAGGGGTGTCTATGGGGGGGTAGGAGTGATCTATGGGGTGTTGAGATGATCTATGGGGGCTTGGGATGATATATGGGGGGTTAGGGATGATCTATTTGGGGTTAAGGGCATCTTTGGGGGGGTTAGGGCCATCAATGGGGCACTGGGATGACCTATGCAGGATTAGATCCATCTATGGGGGGTTTAGGCCCATCTATGGGGTGTTAGTGCCATCTATGTGCTGTTGGGATGCTCTATGTGTGGTTAGACCCATCTCTGGTGGTTCAGTTCTCCCCCCATCCCCCCCCATTGCCCCCCGTTGGTACCGTCCCCCAGCAGCTGCAGCAGCGCCAGGTCCACCGGCCGCTTCCATCGGGATCCCCTCTGGAGGGCGATGCCATAACCGGTGGATGCAAACACCTTCCCTGACCCGATGGTCACCAGTTTACATCCCTCCTCCTTGCGCGCCATGTAGTTCAGCACGGCCGCGTCGTAGATGAAGGCGTCCAGCTTCCTGCGGGGGGCGGGGCTTAGGGCAAGCCACGCCCACTGACCGGCCCAAGCCACGCCCACTGCCACATAGGGGGCCACAAACCCCGCCCTCTACCCGGCACTAAGCCACGCCCACTGGTCGGCCCAAGCCACGCCCACTGGCCGGCACTAAGCCACGCCCACTGACCGACACCAAGCCACGCCCACTGACCGACACTAAGCCACGCCCACTGACCGACACCAAGCCACGCCCACTGACCGTTACTAAGCCACGCCCACTGACAGGCCCAAGTCACGCCCACGGACCGGCTTAAGCACCGCCCACTGACCGGCACAAGCCACGCCCACTGACCGCCTCTAAGCCACGCCTACTGACCGGTACTAAGCCACGCCCACTGACCGTCACTAACCCACGCCCACTGTCCGGCACTAAGCACCGCCCACTGACCGGCACAAGCCACGCCCACGGACCGGCTTAAGCACCGCCCACTGACCGGCACAAGCCACGCCCACTGACCGTCACTAACCCACGCCCACTGTCCGGCACTAAGCACCGCCCACTAGTCTGGCCTAAGCCCCGCCCACTGACACATAGGGGGTCACAAACCCCGCCCCCTACCCGACACTAAGCCACACCCACTTCCATATATGGAGCAACAAGCCCCGCCCACTGACCGGCCTAAGCCACGCCCACTCACCGGCCCAAGCCACGCCCACTGACCGGTCTAAGCCACGCCCACTGATCGGCACTAAGCCACGCCCGCTGACAGGCACTAAGCCACGCCCACTGACCGGCCTAAGCCATGCCCACTTCCATATATGGAGTAACAAGCCACGCCCACTGACCGGCACTAAGCCACGCCCACTGACCGGCACTAAGACACGCCCACTGACCGGCCGCAAGCCACGCCTACTGACCGGCACAAGCCACGCCCACTTCCATATATGGTGTATGAAGCCACGCCTACTGACCGGCACTAAGCACCACCCACTGACATATATGGTGTAGGAAGCCACGCCCACTGACCGGCCTAAGCACCGCCCACTGATCGGCACTAAGCCACGCCCGCTGACAGGCACTAAGCCACGCCCACTGACCGGCCCAAGCCACGCCCACTGACCGACCCAAGCCACGCCCACTGACCGGCACTAAGTCACGCCCACTGACCGGCCTAAGCACCGCCCACTGACCGGCACTAAGCCACACCCACTGACCGGCACTAAGTCACGCCCACTGACCGGCCTAAGCACCGCCCACTGACCGGCCCAAGCCACGCCCACTGACCGGCACTAAGCCACGCCCACTGACCGACACTAAGCCACGCCCCTGACCGGCTCTAAGCCACGCCCACTGACATATATGGTGTATGAAGCCACGCCCACTGACCGGCCCAAGCCACGCCCACTGACCGGCAGTAAGCCACGCCCACTGACCGGCGCTAAGCACCGCCCACTGACCGGCCCAAGCCACGCCCACTGACCGACAGCAAGCCACGCCCACTGACCGGTACTAAGCCACGCCCACTCCCATATATGGTGTAGGAAGCCACGCCCACTGACCGGCACTAAGCCACGCCCACTGGCCGGCCTAAGCACCGCCCACTGACAGGCACTAAGCCACGCCCACTGACCGGCTCTAAGCCACGCCCACTGACAGGCTCTAAGCCACGCCCACTGACCGGCACTAAGCCACGCCCACTGACCGACACTAAGCCACGCCCATTGACCGGCCTAAGCCACGCCCACTGACCGGCACTAAGCACCGCCCACTGACCGGCACTAAGCACCGCCCACTGACCGGCACTAAGCCACGCCCACTGACCGGCACTAAGCCACGCCCACTGACCGACCTAAGCACCGCCCACTGACAGGCCGCAAGCCACGCCCACTGACCGGCACTAAGCCACGCCCACTGACCGGCCTAAGCCACACCCACTGAGCGGCCTAAGCACCGCCCACTGACCGGCCTAAGCCACGCCCACTGACTGGCACCAAACCACGCCCACTGACCGGCGCTAAGCACCGCCCACTGACCGGCACTAAGCCACGCCCACTGACCGGCACTAAGCCACGCCCACTGACCGGTACTAAGCCACGCCCATGACCGGCACAAGCCACGCCCACTGACCGGCCTAAGCACCGCCCACTGACGGACACTAAGCCACGCCCACTGACCGGCACCAAGCCACGCCCACTGACCGGCCTAAGCACCGCCCACTGACCGGCACTAAGCCACGCCCATTGACAGGCCGCAAGCCACGCCCACTGACCCACTCTAAGCCACGCCCCCCTGACAGGCACTAAGCCACGCCCACTGACCGGCACCAAGCCACGCTCACTGACCGATACTAAGCCACGCCCACTTCGATATATGGAGTAACAAGCCACGCCCCATGCCCGGCATTACGCACCGCCCACTATCATATATGGAGTCGCAAACTCCGCCCCTTCCGGCTGTAAGCCCTGCCCACAGCTATCTAGGGAGTCATAAACCCCGCCCCCTTCCCGACCATAAGCAACACCCACTTCCATATATAGAGTAGCAAGCCCCGCCCCCTCCCCGGCCGTAAGCCACTCCCACTTCTATACATGGAGTAACAAACCCCGCCCCCTTCCTGGCCCTAAGCCACGCCCACTCCCATATATGGAGTGACAAGTCACGCCCTATGCCCGGCATTAAGCACCACCCACTGTCATATAGGGAGTCACAACCCCCCCCCCCCCCCCCCCCCCCCCCCCCCCCCCCCCCCTTCCCGGGCGTAATCTCCGCCCACTGACATCTAGGGGGTCATAAACCCCGCCCCCTTTCCCTGCACTAAGCTCCGCCTACTTCCATACATGGTGTGGTAAGCCACGCCCCCTTCCAGGCCCTAAGCCCCACCCATGGCCATCTAGGGAGTCAGAAACTCCGCCCCCTTCCTGACCATAAGCACAGCCCACTTTCATATATGGAGTACCAAACCCCGCCCCTTCCCTGTCCTAAGCTCCGCCCATTGCCATGTAGGGAGTCAGAAACCCCACCCACTTCTATATATGGAGTGAACAAACATGCCCCCAGACATATATGGATCAATAAGCCCCACCCACTGCCAGCTAGGGGGGTCACAAACCCCGCCCACTGCTATATATGGAGTGGTCAGACACGCCCACAGCCATATCGGTACCAACAAGCCCCGCCCATACCCATATATGGGTCAACAAGCCCCGCCCAGATCCATATATGGCTCGATAAGACCCACCCATATCCACCTATGCATCAATAACCCTGCCCCAGGCTCACCTATACCCTTAACCCCCCCTCCTCCCAAGCCCCACCCTCACTGCTAAGCCCCTCCCTCTCCCTCAAGCCCCGCCCCCATTATGCCCCACCCCATTATGCCCCTCCCCTGTTATGCCCCACCCCATTATGGCCCACCCCCATTATGCTCTGCCCCGTTAAGCCACGCCCCCTTAGACCCCACCCCCTTAAGCCCCTCCCTCTTAGGCCCCACCCCTTATGCCCCACCCCCATTATTCCCTGCCCCGTTAGGCCCCTCCCCCTGAGGCCCCACCCCCTTATGCCACGCCCTGTTAGGCCCCTCCCTCTTAGGCCCTACCCTGTTATGCCTCATCCCCATTATGCTCTGCCCCATTAAGCCCCTCCCCTTATGCCCCTCCCCCGTTATGCTCCACCCCATTATGCTCTGCCCCGTTAGACCCCTCCCCCTTATGCCCCTCCCTGTTATGCCCCACCCCCATTATCCCCCACCCCGTTAGGCCCCGCCCCCTTAGGCCCCGCCCCATTAGACCCCACCCCCTTAAGCCCCTCCCCTCATGCTCACCCCGTCTTGAGGTGCTGCAGTGCGTCCTCCACCCCGCGCTGGTTGAACCTGACCATGTAACTGTGCATGGTGGGATAGTTACTGCGGATGTTCTTCTCTGTGCTGCCGTTGGGGACGGTCCCGAAGCGCAGGGGGGGGTACTGCTCATGGGGGCGCTGGAACTGACCCATTGATACCCATCAGTAACCATTGATACCCATTGATACCCATTGATACCCATCAGTACCCATCAATACCCATTGATACCCATTGGTACCCATCAGTACCCATTGGTACCCATTGGTACCCATCAGTACCCATTGGTACCCATTGGTACCCATCAGTACCCATGGGGACGGTCCCGAAGCGCAGGGGGGGGTACTGCTCATGGGGGCGCTGGAACTGACACATTGATACCCATCAGTACCCATTGGTACCCATTGGTACCCATCAGTACCCATTGGTACCCATTGGTACCCATCAGTACCCATGGGGACGGTCCCGAAGCGCAGGGGGGGGTACTGCTCGTGGGGGCGCTGGAACTGACACATTGATACCCATTGGTACCCATTGATACCCATTGATACCCATTGATACCCATTGGTACACATCAGTACCCATGGGGACGGTCCCGAAGCGCAGGGGGGGGTACTGCTCGTGGGGGCGCTGGAACTGACCCATTGATACTCATCAGTACCCATTGATACCCACTGAACCCATTGATACCCATTGGTACACATCAGTACCCATGGGGACGGTCCCGAAGCGCAGGGGGGGGTACTGCTCATGGGGGCGCTGGAACTGACCCATAGCACCCATCAGCACCCATTGATACCCATCAGCACCCATCAGCACCCATTGGTACCCATCAGCACCCATCAGTACCCATGGGGACGGTCCCGAAGCGCAGGGGGGGGTACTGCTCATGGGGGCGCTGGAACTGACCCATAGCACCCATCAGCACCCATTGATACCCATCAGCACCCATTGGTACCCATTGATACCCATTGGTACCCATCAGTACCCATGGGGACGGTCCCGAAGCGCAGGGGGGGGTACTGCTCGTGGGGGCGCTGGAACTGACCCATTGATACCCATCAGCACCCATCAATACCCATTGATACCCATTGGTACCCATCAGTACCCATTGGTACCCATTGGTACCCATCAGTACCCATTGGTACCCATTGGTACCCATCAGTACCCATGGGGACGGTCCCGAAGCGCAGGGGGGGGTACTGCTCATGGGGGCGCTGGAACTGACACATTGATACCCATCAGTACCCATTGATACCCATTGATACCCATCAGTACCCATGGGGACGGTCCCGAAGCGCAGGGGGGGGTACTGCTCGTGGGGGCGCTGGAACTGACACATTGATACCCATCAGTACCCATTGGGAACTATTGGTACCCATTGGTACCCATTGGTACCCATCAGCACCCATAGGGAACCATCAGTACCCATGGGCACCGTCCCGAAGCGCAGGGGGGGGTACTGCTCATGAGGCCGCTGGAACTGACCCATTGATACCCATCAGCACCCATAGGGACCCATTGGTACCCATCAGTACCCATGGGGACGGTCCCGAAGCGCAGGGGGGGGTACTGCTCATGGGGGCGCTGGAACTGACCCATAGCACCCATCAGCACCCATTGATACCCATCAGCACCCATTGGTACCCATTGATACCCATTGATACCCATCAGTACCCATGGGGACGGTCCCGAAGCGCAGGGGGGGGTACTGCTCATGGGGGCGCTGGAACTGACACATTGATACCCATTGGTACCCATCAGTACCCATTGATACCCATTGGTACCCATCAGTACCCATTGGTACCCATTGATACCCATTGATACCCATCAGTACCCATGGGGACGGTCCCGAAGCGCAGGGGGGGTACTGCTCGTGGGGGCGCTGGAACTGACACACAGCACCCATCAGCACCCATTGATACCCATCAATACCCATTGATACCCATCAGCACCCATCAGTACCCATCAGCACCCATAGGGACCCATTGGGAACCATCAGTACCCATCAATACCCATCAGTACCCATGGGCACCGTCCCGAAGCGCAGGGGGGGGTACTGCTCGTGGGGGCGCTGGAACTGACCCATTGATACCCATCAGTACCCATCGATACCCACTGAACCCATTGGTACCCATTGGTGCCCATTGATACCCATAGGGACCCATCAGTATCCATTGATACCCATCAATACCCATTGGTACCCATCAGTACCCATGGGGACGGTCCCGAAGCGCAGGGGGGGGTACTGCTCGTGGGGGCGCTGGAACTGACACACAGCACCCATCAGCACCCATCAATACCCATTGATACCCATTGATACCCATTGGTACCCATCAGTACCCATGGGGATGGTCCCGAAGCGCAGGGGGGGGTACTGCTCATGGGGGCGCTGGAACTGACCCATTGATACCCATTGGTACCCATTGATACCCACTGAACCCATTGGTACCCATCAGCACCCATCAATACCCATTGGTACCCATGGGGACGGTCCCGAAGCGCAGGGGGGGGTACTGCTCATGGGGGCGCTGGAACTGACCCATAGCACCCATCAGTACCCATCAGTACCCATTGATACCCATCAGTACCCATAGGGACCCATCAGCACCCATTGGTACCCATTGGTACCCATTGGTACCCATCAGTACCCATGGGGACGGTCCCGAAGCGCAGGGGGGGGTACTGCTCCTGAGGGCGCTGGAACTGACACATCAGCACCCGTCAGCACCCATAGGGACCCATTGATACCCATAGGGACCCATTGGGAACCATCAGCACCCATCGGTACCCATTGGTACCCATGGGGGATACTGCTCCTGAGGGCGCTGGAACTGACACAGCAAAACCCATTGGTACCCACTGCACCCATAGGGACCCATTGGTACCCACTGGTACCCATCGGTACCCATGGGGGATACTGCTCCTGAGGGCGCTGGAACTGACACACAGCACCCATTGGTACCTATAGGGACCCACTGCACCCATAGGGACCCATTGGTACCCATCAGTACCCATTGATACCCATCAGCACCCATTGGGAACCATCAGCACCCACTGCACCCATTGGTACCCATCATTACCCATGGGGGATACTGCTCCTGCGGGCGCTGGAACTGACCCATCAGCAGCCATTGGTACCCATTAGCAACCACCGGCACCCATCGGGCCCCATCGGAACCCATCGGTACCCATTGGTACCGATTGGTACACATCAGCACCCAGTACACACATCGGGACCCATTGGTACACATTGGTACCCATTAGCACCCACCAGCACCCACTGCACCCATCGGGACCCATTGGTACCCATTGGTACCCGTTAGCATCCATCAGTACCCATCAACACCCATCAGTACCCATTGGTACCCATTGGTATCCATTGGTACCCATTAGCACCCATCAGCACCCATTGGTACCCATCACTACCCATTGGCACCCATCATTACCCATGGGCACCCCACAGAGCCCCCCCCGGCACCCCCATGGTGGCACCTTGCGGTCGCTGAGCCCGGACACGGTGTCCACATACTCCTCCTGGATCATGAAGGCCGCCAGGTTCGCGGTGTAGCTGGCGAGGAAGATGACGGCGAAGAAGGCCCAGACCAGGACCATGATCTTACTGGTGGTGCCCTTGGGGTTCTCCACCGGCACCGAGTTGTTGAACACCAGAGCCCAGAGGAGCCAGATGGACTTGCCGATGGTGAAGGTGGAGCCGCCGGCACCTATGGGGGCAATGGGGACAATGGGGGTAATGGGGGTAATGGGGGTAATGGGGGTAATGGGGTAATGGGGGCAATGGGGACAATGGGGGTAATGGGGACAATAGGGACAATGAGGGCAATGGGGGCAATGGGGACAATGGGGTAATAGGGGTAATGGGGGTAATGGGGTAATGGGGGTAATGGGGCAATGGGGGTAATGGGGCAATGGGGGTAATGGGGGTAATGGGGCAATGGGGGTAATGGGGTAATGGGGGTAATAGGGCAATGGGGACAATGGGGGTAATGGGGGTAATGGGGGCAATGGGGACAATGGGGGCAATGGGGCAATGGGGGCAATGGGGGTAATGGGGGCAATGGGGGTAATGGGGGCAATGGGGGCAATGGGGGCAATGGGGCAATGGGGGTAATGGGGGTAATGGGGGTAATGGGGGTAATGGGGCAATGGGGGCAGTGGGGACAATGGGGACAATGGGGGCAATGGGGGTAATGGGGCAATGGGGGCAATGGGGGCAAGGGGGACAATGGGAGCAATGGGGCAATGGGGGTAATGGGGGTAATGGGGCAATGGGGGTAATGGGGGCAATGGGGGCAATAGGGACAATGGGAACAATGGGGACCCCCCATCTGCCATCACTTGTTGCCCCCAGCTCACGTTGTCCTGTGGCCAAGCTCCGGTTGTAGCCCACGGGGCTGAAGTACTCGAAGATGAAGACGGTGACGGCAACAACAGTGAGGCACATGACGAACATCATGACCCACACGGCCGGGCTGTAGGGCTCTGTGGGGGGACAGGAGGTACCAGTGTCACCGTAACAGTGTCAACACCATCGCGATGTCACTGTCATGGTGTAGCCACCATCATGGTGTTGTCACCATCACAGTGTTGTCACCATCACTGTGTTATCACCATCGCGGTATTATCACCATCGTGTTGTTATCACCATCACGGTGTTGTTACCATTGCGGTGTTGTCACCATCACAGTGTTATCACCATCACAGTGTTGTCACCATCACAGTGTCACCATCACAGTGTCACCATCACAGTGTTGTTACCATCACAGTGTTGTCACCATCACAGTGTTGTCACCATCACAGTGTTGTTACCATCACAGTGTTGTCACCATCACAGTGTTGTTACCATCACAGTGTTGTCACCATCACAGTGTCACCATCACAGTGTTGTTACCATCACAGTGTCACCATCACAGTGTCACCATCACGGTGTTATCACCATCACAGTGTTGTCACCATCACAGTGTTGTCACCATCACAGTGTCACCATCACAGTGTTGTCACCATCACAGTGTTGTCACCATCACAGTATTGTCACCATCACAGTGTTGTTACCATCACAGTGTTATCACCATCGTGGTGTTGTTACAGTCGCGGTGTCATACCCAGGAACGCAGACGGGGACACTGTTCCGTTGCTCCTGGACACCATGACACTGATCCCAGTCTCCACGAAGGGCACCGAGAAGTCAATGATCTCAGACCTCTCCTCATTGATGGTCAGGGAGCCGATGGCCATGTCCGCGCGCCCATAGAACACCTGCGACCCACACACGTCCTCCTTCACCCCATAGCCACCCATGGGGCGCTGTGGGGCGCGGGGGGGGGTGGTCCCCACCTCTCCCACCATTCCATTCCACACCCCATCGATCTTCTTGCCGTGCTTGCCATTGGTGACCAGGTACAGGTCGTAGGTGAAGCCGACGGCGCGAGACAAGCGCTTGAGGATGTCAATGCAGAAACCCTTACAGCACTTCTTCTCGAAGAGATCCATGCTGGGGCTGTGGGGAGATGTGGGGCTGGGATGTGGGGCTATGGGGAGATGTGGGGCTGGGATGTGGGGCTATGGGGAGATGTGGGGCTGGGATGTGGGGAGATGTGGGGCTGGGATGTGGGGCTATGGGGAGATGTGGGGCTGGGATGTGGGGAGATGTGGGGCTGGGACGTGTGGCTATGGGGAGATGTGGGGCTGGGATGTGGGGAGATGTGGGGAGATGTGGGGCTGGGATGTGGGGAGATGTGGGGCTGGGATGTGGGGAGATGTGGGGCTGGGATGTGAGGGCTATGGGGAGATGTGGGGCTGGGATGTGGGGAGATGTGGGGCTGGGGCTATGGGGAGATGTGGGGCTGGGATGTGGGGAGATGTGGGGCTGGGACGTGGGGCTATGGGGAGATGTGGGGCTGGGACGTGGGGCTATGGGGAGATGTGGGGCTGGGATGTGGGGCTATGGGGAGATGTGGGGCTGGGACGTGGGGAGATGTGGGGCTGGGACGTGGGGCTATGGGGAGATGTGGGGCTGGGATGTGGGGGCTATGGGGAGATGTGGGGCTGGGACATGGGGGCTGTGGGGAGATGTGGGGCTGGGACATGGGGGCTGTGGGGAGATGTGGGGCTGGGACGTGGGGGCTGTGGGGAGATGTGGGGCTGGGATGTGGGGCTATGGGGAGATGTGGGGCTGGGATGTGGGGCTATGGGGAGATGTGGGGCTGGGACGTGGGGAGATGTGGGGCTGGGATGTGGGGAGATGTGGGGCTGGAATGTGGGGAGATGTGGGGCTGGGACGTGGGGCTATGGGGAGATGTGGGGCTGGGATGTGGGGAGATGTGGGGCTGGGACGTGGGGGCTGTGGGGAGATGTGGGGCTGGGATGTGGGGCTATGGGGAGATATGGGGCTGGGATGTGGGGCTATGGGGAGATGTGGGGCTGGGATGTGGGGGCTATGGGGAGATGTGGGGCTGGGACGTGGGGGCTGTGGGGAGATGTGGGGCTGGGATGTGGGGAGATGTGGGGCTGGGGCTATGGGGAGATGTGGGGCTGGGACCTGGGGGCTATGGGGAGATGTGGGGCTGGGATGTGGGGAGATGTGGGGCTGGGATGTGGGGGCTATGGGGAGATGTGGGTCTGGGATGTGGGGCACTGAGGACCCCATGGTGATGGATGGGCACACCTGGCGGTGCGGTTGAGCCGCTTGCGGCAGGGCACCGAGTCGCGGATGCAGGTGCCGGTGGACGGGTCGATGCTCTCCACGATGACAAACGGACGCTCCTCCAGTGTAGCCACCATCAGGTGCTGGTCACCGTCAACCGGCTGCAGGAACTTCCCGTACCGGGACCACACCGGGTACTTCATGCGCAGGATTTGGTGCTCCCAGCTGCCAACCTGGGTACAGGGATGTGGGACATGGAGGGGGTGATGGTGATGGTGATGGTGATAATGATGGTGATGGTGATAGTGATGGTGATGGCGATGGTGATGGCAATGGGGATGGTGATGATGATGGTGATGGTGATGGTGATGGTAATGATGATGGTGACAGTGACGGTGATGGCAATGGTGATGGTGATGGTGATGATGATGGTGATGGTGATGGCGATGATGATGGTGATGGTGATGATGATGGTCATGGCAATGGTGATGGCGATGGTGACGGTGATGGCAATGGTGATGGTGATAATGATGGTGATGGTGATGGAGATGGTGATGATGATGGTGATGGTGATGTTGATGGCGATGGTGATGGTGATAATGATGGTGATAGCAATGATGGTGATAATGATGGTGATGATGATGATGGTGATGGCACCGGTGACGTGGGGCACTCACCACCTCCCAGCTCCGCTCCTTGGTGAGGGATATGACCACCAGGGAAGGGTTCACCAGGTATCCGTCCTCATTGAAGGAGAAATCCTTCTGTCCCCATGTGATGTTCATGAAGTACCTGTGGGGATGGTGATGCCGATGGCACCGCGGCTCCACCACCACCGGGTCTAAGGGTTGGGGATGGTCAGTGGGGGTTGGGTGTCCCTAGAGGTGGTTGGGGACCATTGGGTGCTCATAGATGTGGTTGAGGATGGTTGTGTTGGGGATGATTGAGTGGGTCCAGATGTGGTTGGGTTGGGGACACTTGGGTTGGGGTCCATTGGGTGCCCCTAATCATGGTTGGGGACGGTTGGGTTGGGGATGGTTGAGTGGGTCCAGATGTGGTTGGGTTGGGGTCCACTGGGTGTCACTAGACATGGTTGAGGATGGTTGGATTGGGGATGGTTGAATGGGTCCCAATGTGGTTGGGTTGGGGTCTATTGGGATGGGGTCCACTGGGTGCCCCTAATCATGGCTGGGGATGGTTGGGTTGGGGATGATAGATTGGGTGCAGATGTGGTTGGGTTGGGGATGCTTGAGTGGGTCCAGATGTGGCTGGGTTGGGGTCCATTGGGTTGGGCTCCATTGGAATGGGGTCCATTGGGTTGGGGTCCATTGGGTGCCCCTAATCATGGTTGAGGACGGTTGGGTTGGGGATGGTTGACTGGGTCCCAATGTGGTTGAGTTGGGCTCCATTGGGTGCCCTTAGGCACAGTCGAGAACAGTTGGGTTGGGGATGGTTGAGTGGGTCCATATGCGGTTGGGTTGAGGTCTATTGTGATGGGGTCCATTGGGTGCCCCTAATCACGGTTGGGGACAGTTGGGTTGGGGATGGTTGATTGGGTCCCAATGTGGTTGAGTTGGGCTCCATTGGGATGGGGTCCATTGGGTGCCCCTAATCATGGTTGGGGACGGTTGGGTTGGGGATGGTTTTGAGTGGGTCCAGATGTGGTTGGGTTGGGCTCCATTGGGTGCCCTTAGGCACAGTTGAGGACAGTTGGGTTGGGGATGGTTGAGTGGGTCCAATGTGGTTGGGTTGGGGTCCATTGGGATGGGATCTCTTGGGTGCCCCTAATCATGGTTGAGGACAGTTGGGTTGGGGATGGTTGAGTGTGTCCCAATGTGGTTTGGTTGGGGTCCATTGGGTTGGCTCCATTATGTGCCCTAATCACTGTCGTCCCCCATTGGCTGCCCCCCCCCGCTCACCGGTGCAGGTTCTCCTTGTTGCGTGTCCCGTTGGGCGCCCGACAGTCACTGTTAAACTCCGGCACGAACCCATAATCCCTCAGCAGAGCCTCAGTCCCCTTGGCCACGATGGCGACGCCATTGAGCAGCCGATGCTGGAGCTCATCGCGCCATCCGGCCGCCAGCACCGCGAACAGCCCAGCCGGTACATGCTCCGGCAACCGGCTGCTCCCGGCCAGGCCGGCGCCCACCAGGAACCAGACGTATCCAGGCCCGGTCAGCCCCAGGTCGTGCGCGGCGCGGAAGATGGCGTCGGCCTCGTCGCGGGAGCAGTAGAGCAGGCGGATCTGAGCCGCCACGTCGCGGAGCTGGCGCCGCAGCCGCGAGCCGTCGGGGTCGCCGCTGAGGTTGAGGCGCAGGACCCCGCGGAGCTCCCAGCCGATGAAGCTGCCGTCGGTCAGGACCTCCACGTAGGAGGCCACGGCCTCGTGTCCAGGCACGTGCGTGGTCAGCACCGCGAACGAGGTCCAGTCGTGTTCCTCCAGCACGTCCAGGATCACCCGGAGCTGCTGCTCCGTGGAGGAGCCCAACTGCAGGAACGTGGAGCCCTGCTCCTGGGGGGAGGGGGGCGATGAGGGGGGGGTGGGGTGAGGCTCAATGGGGTTGGGGGGCATTGGGGATCGTGGGATGGGGTTGGGATGAGCTTCGATGGGGTTGGGGTCATTGTATGGGGTTGGGATGAGCTTCAATGGGGTTAGGGGATCATTGGGGACCATTGGGGATCATTGGATGGGGATGGGATGAGCTTCAATGGGGTTGGGATGAGTTTCAATGGGGTTGGGGTTATTGGATGGGGTTGGGATGAGCCTCGATGGGGTTGGGGGGCACTTGGGGACCATTGGATGGGGTTGGGATGAGCCTTGATTGGGTTGGGGCCATTGGGGACCATTGGATGGGGTTGGGATGAGCCTCAATGGGGTTGGGGGGCATTGGGGACCATTGGGGATCATGGGACAGGGTTGGGGTGAGCCCCAGTGGTGTTGGGGGGCATTGGATGGGGTTGGGATGAGCTTCAATGGGGTTGGGATGAGCTTCAATGGGGTTGGGGCCATTGGGGACCTTTGGGTATGGTTGGGATGAGCCTCGATGGGGTAGGGGACCATTGGGGATCATTTGGGACCATTGGATGGAGTTGGGATGAGCCTCGATGGGGTTGGGAGGCACTTGGGGGGGTCTGAATGGGGTTGGGATGAGCTTCAATGGGTTGGGGATCATTGGGGACCATTGGGGATCATTGGATGGGGTTGGGATGAGACTCGATGAGGTAAGGGGGCACTTGGTGGGGTCTGAATGGGGTTGGGATGAGCTTCAATGGGGTTGGGGACCATTGGAGACCATTGGATGGGGTGGGGATGAGCTTCGATGGGGTTGGGGGGCTCTGGACAGGGCTGGGATGAGCCTTGGTGGGGCTGGGGACCACTGGGGACCATTGGGGATCATTGGATGGGGTTGGGATGAGCCTCGATGGGGTTGGGGGGCACATGGTGAGGTCTGAATGGGGTTGGGACGAGCCCATGTGTCCCTAAGCACCCCTAGATCCATCCCATCTCCATCTAGAGGCACCCAACCCCATCTAGGAGCATCCATCTCATCCCAACCACCTGTAGATCCATCCCAACCCCATCTATAAGCATCCAACCCCCCAACCACCCTTAGACACCCCCCCCCATCCCCCCCCCCCCCCACCCCCCCCCACCTTGGGTGTGATCACGGCTGCCGCCCCCCATCCCAACCCCATTCCCCCATCCCCATCCCCACCCCCATCCTGCCCCCATCCCCCCCCATCCCCCACCCCCCCCCCACCTTTGGTGTGATGACAGCCGCCGCCCCCCCATCCCCCCCCCATCCCATCCCCCCACCCCCCCCACCTTAGGTGTGATGACAGCCGCCCCCCCCCCATCCCATTCCCCCCCCCACCTTAGGTGTGATGACAGCCGCCGCCCCCCCCCCCCCATCCCCCACCTTAGGTGTGATGACAGCCGCCGCCCCCCCGCTGACAGCCACGATGGGCACGTTGGTCTGAGCCGACACGAAGTCCAGGATATGGGGCAGGGCCTCGGAGCCGGAGTCATCCTCAAACACCACCCCATGGACGGGCAGGGAGCTCAGCAGGTCACAGAGCCGCAGGATCAGGCTCCGGGGGTCGCTCCCGTTCAGCACTAACCCAATGGGGTTCACGTCGAAGGAGGAGCCTGGGACGGGTCCTGGAGCCAGGCGAGCGGCTCCGGAGCCGTACGAGGAGCCGCTCAGCACCACGGCCACGTTCAGCGCCCGCCGAGGAGCATCCGGAGCCAGGAAGGGGCTGGCGCAGGCCAGGGCCAAGGGGAAGAACATGCTGGGGAGGGGGCTCATGGTGGGGGGAGGTGGGGGGGGAGGTGCTGAGGGAACACAGAGAACATTGCATATGCTGTAGCCTATATACCCCATACCCCATATCCTGTATCCTGTATCCCATATATCCCATATATCCCATACCATATATCCCATACCCATACCCTATATCCCATTATCCCATAACCCATACCCCATTATCCCATAACCCATACCCCATACCCCATATCCCACATCCCATACCCAATATCCCATATCCCACATCCCATACCCCATACCCATACCCTATATCCCATTATCCCATATCCCATTATCCCATAACCCATACCCCATATCCCATATCCCATACTCCATATCCCATACCCATACCCATATCCCATATCCCATACCACATACCCCATACCCATACCCCATATCCCATATCCCATACCCCAAACCCCATATCCCATATAGCCCATACCCCATACCCCATATCCCATATCCCACATCCCATATCCCATACCCCATACCCCATATCCCATACCCCATATCCCATATCCCATACCCCACACCACATACCCCACACCCCATACCCCATATCCCACATCCCATACCCCATACCCCACACCCCATACCCCATATCCCATATCCCATTCCCCATACCCCATACTCATACCCCATATCCCACATCCCATATCCCATATCCCATACCCCACACCCCCCATCCTATTCCCCCCCATGTACCCCATGTCCCCCCATCCTACCCGTTCCAAGCTCGGTCCGTGGGGGTTCAGCCACATCTCGGCCTTGGGGGGTTGGGGGGGATGACCAAGGGGGGGGGGGAGGTGATGGGGGGGGGTGGGGGAGGCGGGGGGGGGTGTTGGGGACACAGGGGCAGGGACAAGGACTTGGGGGGGGCAGAAATGGGGGGTCCGGGGGGGGGTCGGGGTTACAGCTGGGAAAGGGGGGGATGGGGAGGGTCAGGACTCATCCCCCCCCATTGTGCCCCAGTTCATCCGTTGGGCTCCTGTTGCCCCCCATTATCCCCATTATCCCCATTGCCCCTATTACCCCCATTGTCCCCATTACCCCATTCCCCCCTTTACTCCCCATCATCTCCATTACCCCCTTTGCTCCCCATTTCCCCCCATTGCCCTCATTCCCCCCACTGCCCCATTGCTCCCCATCACCCTCCATTACCCCCATTACCCCATTACCCTATTCCCCTCATTGCTCCCCTTTTCCCCCCATTCCCCCCATTTCCCCCATTCCCCCCATTGTCCCATTGCTCCCCATTCCCCCCATTACCCCCACTGCTCCCCATTGCCCCCATTGCCCCCCATTGCCCCCGTTACCCCCCATTTCCCCCCATTGTCCCCATTGCCTTATTGCCCTATTACTCCCCATTACCCCCATTACCCCCCATTGCTCCCCATTGCCCATATTACCCCCACTGCTCCCCATTGCCCATTACCCCCCATTGTCCCCCATTACCCCCATTACCCCCCGTTGCCCCCCATTGTCCCTATTGTCCCCATTGCCCCATTGCTCCCCATTACCCCCATTACCCCCCATTATCCCCCATAGCCCCCCATTACCCCCACTGCTCCCCATTACCCCCCATTGTCCCCCATTGTCCCCATTACCCCCATTACCCCCCGTTGCCCCCGTCCGTCCCCGCCCCCTCTCTGCCGCAGCCGCCGCCGCCGCCGCTCTCTGAATACAAATGCAGGGACCGGGCGGCGGCTGCGGGACCGGGACCGGGACCGGACACCCCCCGGTGGGCAATGGGGCTATGGGGCAATGGGGGCTATGGGGGTAATGGGGACTATGGGGGTAATGGGGGGCAATGGGGGCTATGGGGCAATGGGGGTAATGGGGGTATTGGGGGGCTATGGGGTGTCAGTGGGGTGCTATTGAGTATCATTGGGGTGCTATGGGGTGCCATGGGATGCTATTGGGTGTCATTGGGATGTTATGGGGTGCTATTGGGTATCATTGGGATGGTATGGAGTGCTACAGAGTGTCATTGGGGTGCTGTGGGGTGTCATGGGATGATATTGGGTATCATTGGGATGCTATTGGGTACCATTGGGATGCTATGGGGTGCTATGGGATGCTATGGGGGTGCTATGGGATGTCATGGGGGTGCTATGGAGTGTCATTGAGGTGCTGTTGGGTATCATTGGGGAGCTATGGGATGCTATGAGATGTTATTGGGGTTCTATTGGGTATCATTGGGATGCTATGGGGTGTCATAGGGGTGCTATGGAGTGTCATTGGGATGCTATTGGGTATCATTGGGGAGCAATGGGATGCTATGGGGCGTCATTGGGGTGCTATTGGGTATTATTGGGATGCTATGGGATGTTATGGGATTTCATTGGGGTGCTGTTGGCTATCATTGGGATGCTATGGGGTGCCATGGGGGTGCTATTGGATATCACTGGGGCTCTATGGGATGCTAAGGGATGTCACTGGGGTGATACTGGCTATCATTGGAGTGCTATGGGATGTTATGGGATGTCATTGGGATGCTATGGGATGCTGTGAGATGTCATTGGGGTGCTATTGGGTATCATTGAGATGCTGTGGGATGCTATGGGATGCTATGGGGTGTCATTGGGGTCCCTATGGGTCTCTATGTGTCCCTATGGGTCCCTATGGGTCTCTATGGGTCTCTATGGGTCTCTATGGGTCTCTATGGGTCTCTATGGGTCTCTATGGGTCTCTATGGGTCCCTATGGGTCTCTATGGGTCTCTATGGTTCCCTATGGGTCTCTATGGGTCTCTATGGGTCCCTATGGGTCCCTATGGGTCTCTATGGGTCTCTATGGGTCTCTATGGGTCTCTATGGGTCCCTATGGGTCCCTATGGGTCCCTATGGGTCCCTATGGGTCCCTATGGGTCTCTATGGGTCTCCGCTATGGGTCCCCCCGCTCACCTCTCACGCTCCCCACCGCATCCCGCAGCTGCCGCCGGTCACTGGGACACCGGCCCCGGCGCCAGCCCCGCCCCTCCCCTGGCCCCGCCCCCTCCCCGTGGCCCCGCCCCCTCCGGACCCGTCCAATGCCCGGAGCGGGGGGGGCAGGACCCGGACCCCCCCCCCCCCCCCGAGCCGCGGTCCCCCCTTTGCCCTTCCCGCCCTTGTGCCTGATTGGCCCCCCCCGCAGGGGGGCGTGGCTTGAAGGGAGGGGGCGTGGTCTGGGTGGGGATGGGGCGGGGTCAATGGGGGGGGGGCCGGGACCCCAAATACCCCCAAAACACCTCAAATAGCCCCAAATCACCCCAAATACCTGCAAATAGACCCAAATAAACCACAAATACCCCAAAACACCTCAAATATGTCAAATACCCCCAAATACACCAACAATGCCCAAATACACCCAAAACACCCCAAATACACCCAAATATTCACAAATAGACCCAAATAAGCCTCAAGCACCCCAAATACCCCTAAAACACCTCAAATATCTCAAATACACCCAAATAACCCCAAATACCCCAAACAAGCCCAAATACACCAAAAACACCCCAAATATATCCAAAACACCCCAAATACACCCAAATACCCCCAAAAGACCTCAAATACAACCCGATAACCCCATATCCCCTTTTGCACCCCCTGCACCCCCAAATACTGCTCATTCCCCAGCCCTGTACCCCCCAACCCCCCTAACCCCTACACTGCCCCTCACAGCACCCCATAGCACCCACATAGCACTCCACAGCACCCCATAGCACCCTATAGCACCCTATAGCACCCACATAGCACCCCACATTGCACCCCATAGCACCCACACTGCCCCCCCATAGCACCCCATAGCACCCACATAGCACCCCACAGCACCCCATATCACCCCATAGCACCCACATTGCACCCCATAGCACCCCATAGCACCCCACAGCACCCCATAGCACCCCATAGCACCCCATAGCACCCACATTGCACCCCATAGCACCCCATATCACCCCATAGCACCCACATTGCACCCACACTGCCTCCCACAGCACCCCATATCACCCCATAGCACCCACATAGCACCCCATAACACCCCATAGCACCCCATAGCACCCACATTGCACCCCATAGCACCCCATAGCACCCATATTGCACCCTACAGCACCCCATAGCACCCACATTGCACCCCATGGCACCCCACAGCACCCTGGGGGCCATGCAGAGGGTCTGACCCCCAAATTACCCACAATGCACCAGGCGCTCAGGTTTTATTGCTCCGCATGGAGGTGGGAACAGCCAATGAGATCACACCCAGCCTATGACATCACTGCCAGGGGAGGGTGACGTCACACTGACATGATGACGTCATCGGTGACATCATTGGCTGTGCTGGTGTTACTGGGGGGGCTGTTGGCCCTGCTGGTGCTGGTGGTGATGTCACTGATGACGTCATCGGCCACGTTGCCGCTGCTGTGATGTCATTGGCTGTTCCTGTCCTGCTAATGATGTCATTGGCAATGCTATTGGTTGCACGGAAGCTGTTGATGATGTCACTTCCTGTGTTGCTGCATTGGTGACGTCATTGGCTGTGTTGACGCCATTGATGACGTCATTGGCTGTGCTGGTGCCAAGGGTGATGCTATTGATGATGTCATCAACCATGGTGATGCTATTGATGACGTCATCGAGCACGTCATTGTCATCATTGGTGATGTCATTGATCGTGCTGCTCTTACTGTTGACGTCATTGGCTGTGCTGACGTCACCGATGACATCATTGTCCACATCACTGACCACATTAACACCATTGATGCTGTGCCACTGGTGACGTCATGGACCATGTGACGTCACCGATGACATCATTGACATCACTGACATCACTGACCACATTCACACCACTGATGCTGTGCCACCGGTGACGTCATGGACCACGTGACGCCACCGATGACATCATTATCCACATCATTGAACACATTAACACCACTGATGCTGTGCCATGTGACGCCACTGATGACATCACAGCACAATGATGTCACTGACCACGCTGACGTCACCGATGACATCACTGACATCACTGACCACATTCACACTGATGCTGTGCAATTGATGACGTCACCGATGACATCACCGCGATGACGTCACCGCCGCTCAGACGCCGTCGGGGGTCGGTGGTGCGGGCGGGGCAGGGGGCGTGGCTCGGGGGGCGGGGCTGGGGGCGTGGCTCTGCCGGGTCACGCCCCCTTGCGCAGGCGCAGGTACGCGCAGCCGCTGCCCAGCGCCAGCGCCGCCGCCGCCCACGTGATCCCGAAGCAGTGACCGTAGCCGCCCGGCAGGGGGCGCTCGCCCCGCCCCGCGTACAGCCCCGCCCCCAGGGCGGCGGCCACAGCTGGGGGAGGGGCGTTAGGGGGCGGGGCCAAGGGGGGAGGGGACATGGGAGCAAGGGGGGGGTGGGGACATTGGGGTCAATGGGGGGGGAGGGGACATTGGGATCAATGGGGGGATTCTATTGGGATTAGTGTGGGGGGGGGAAGGTTCCATTGGGATCAATGGGGTTGGGAGGGGCCATTGGGATCAATGGGGGGGGGAGGGGCCATTGGGATCAATGGGGGTGGGAGGGGACATTGGGGTCAATGGGGGGGGTGGGAGGGGACATTGGGAGCAATGGGGGCTGGGGCCATTGGGATCAATGGGGAGGGGTGGGAGGGCCCATTGGGATCAATGGCGGGGTGGGAGGTTCTATTGGGTTCAATGGGGGGGGGGGGTGGGAGGGTCCATTGGGTTCAATGGTGGTGGGAGGGTCCACTGGGATCAATGGGGAGGGTGGGAGGGCCCACTGAGATCAATGGGAGGGGTGGGAGGTTTTATTGGGTTCAATGGGGGAGTTGGAAGGTTCCATTGGCTCAATGGGGAGGTTGGGAGGGTCCATTGGGTTCAATGGGGAGGTTGGGAGGATCCATTGGCTCAATGAGGGGGTTGGGAGGTTCCATTGGGTTCAATGAGGGGGTTGGGAGGTTCCATTGTGTTCAATGGGGGGGTTGGCAGGTTCCATTGGGTTCAATGGGGGGGTGGAAGGTTCCATTGGGTTCAATGGGGGGTTGGGAGGTTCCATTGGGTTCAATGGGGGGTTGGGAGGTTCCATTGGGTTCAATGGGGGGGTTGGGAGGTTCCATTGGTTACAATGGGGGGGTTGGAAGGTTCCATTGGTTACAATGGGGGTTCCCACTGACCTGCCAGCAGCTGTGTCCCCCCCGCGGGGGTGAAGAGGCTCCCTCGGGCCCCCCCCCGGAGCTGCCATAGGAAGAGCCCAAAGGAGGCAGCTGAGAGCAGCAGAGCTGCAGGCAGCAGAGCCCGGGTGGCGCGAAGGCAGGCTGGGAAACACGTGACACACACGTGACATGGGTGACACATGTATGACATGTGTATGACACACATGTGACATGGATGACACATGCATGATACACATGACATGTATGATAAGCATGTATGCCATGTATGGTACAGGTATGACACATGCATTATACACATGCTTCATGCATGGCACATACATGGCATATGCATGGTACATGTATGACACATGCATGATGCTCATATGACATGTATGACATGTCTGGTATATACATGGTGAATGTATGACATATGTATGCTACACATCACATGTATGATACACATGGACACCATATATGGTACAGGTATGGCACATGCATGACACATGCATGATCCACATGCTACATGTATGACACATGCATGATACTCATACAACATGCATTACACACATATGACATGCACAATACACATGACATGTATTATCCACATGACACATGACACATGTATGATACCCATGACACATGCATGACACACGTATGACACATACATGACACATGGCTACTGCACATGCCACCCCACGAGCCCTCCGTGCCCCCCCATGGGGGCTGTGCGCCCCCCACATCACCCACCCATGCCCCCCCCATCTCCCATGGGTACCCCCGCCCCCTCCTGTCCCCATGCCCCCCCCAGCCCCATAGGCCCCATAGGCCCCATAGGCCCCATGTCTCACGGCTGTCCCCGGTGCTGGTGCAGGCCCACCCATGGGTGCTGTTCATGTACTCGCAGTCGTACCAGAGGTTCAGGGTCCCCCCGTCCGGCAGCACCCACCAGGCCTGGGGGGGGCACGGGGGGAGTGTGGGCACTGGGACCCATAGACACCCAGAGACCCCATAGAAACCCCATAGACACCCTATAGACACCCATAGAGACCCCATAGACACCCATAGACATCCATAGACACCTACAGACCCCCATAGACACCCTATAGACACCTATAGACCCCCATAGACACCCTAGAGACACCCATAGAGACCCCATAGACCCCCACAGACACCCTATAGAAACTCATAGAGACCCCATAGATACGCCATAGACCCCCATAGACACCCCATAGACACCCTCTAGACACGCATAGAGACCCCATAGATACCACATAGACTCCCACAGACACCAATAGAGACCCCATAGACCCCCATGGACCCCCACAGAAACCATCTAGACACCCACAGAGACCCCATAGATACCATAGACTCCCACAGACACCAATAGAGACCCCATAGACTCCCACAGACACCAATAGAGATCCCATAGACCCCCGCAGACAACCTATAGAAACTCATAGAGACCCCATAGATACCCCATAGACCCCCATAGATACCCACAGACACCCCATACCCCTCCGTGGGTCCCGCTATGGGTCCACCCCTCTCCCATATCCTCTTCTATGGGTCCAGCCTCCCCATACCCCCATCTATGTGATCCTCTTTGGGTCCCACCCCCCTCTATGGGTCCCGCTATAGGTCTCTATGGATCTCTATGGATCCCTATGGGTCTCTATGGGTCCCTATGGGTCTCTATGGTCTCTATGGGTCCCTATGGGTCTCTATAGATCTCTATGGTCCCTATGGGTCCCTATGGGTCTCTATGGGTCTCTATGGGTCCCTATGGGTCTCTATGGGTCTCTATGGGTCCCTATGGGTCCCTATGGGTCTCTATGGGTCTCTATGGGTCCCTATGGGTCTCTATGAGTCTCTATAGGTCTCTATGGGTCCCTATGGGTCTCTATAGATCTCTATGGTCCCTATGGGTCCCTATGGGTCTCTATGGGTCTCTATGGGTCCCTATGGGTCTCTATAGATCTCTATGGTCCCTATGGGTCCCTATGGGTCTCTATGGGTCTCTATGGGTCCCTATGGGTCTCTATGGTCTCTATGGGTCCCTATGGGTCTCTATAGATCTCTATGGTCCCTATGGGTCCCTATGGGTCTCTATGGGTCTCTATGGGTCCCTATGGGTCTCTATAGATCTCTATGGTCCCTATGGGTCCCTATGGGTCTCTATGGGTCTCTATGGGTCCCTATGGGTCTCTATAGATCTCTATGGTCCCTATGGGTCCCTATGGGTCTCTATGGGTCTCTATGGGTCCCTATGGGTCTCTATGGTCTCTATGGGTCCCTATGGGTCTCTATAGATCTCTATGGTCCCTATGGGTCCCTATGGGTCTCTATGGGTCTCTATGGGTCCCTATGGGTCTCTATGGTCTCTATGGGTCCCTATGGGTCTCTATAGATCTCTATGCTCCCTATGGTTCTCTATGGGTCCCTATGGATCTCTATGGGTCCCTATGGGTCCCTATGGGTCTCTATGGGTCTCTATGGGTCCCTATGGGTCTCTATGAGTCTCTATAGGTCCCTATGGTCTCTATGGGTCCCTATGGGTCTCTATAGATCTCTATGGTCTCTATGGGTCCCTATGGGTCTCTATGGGTCTCTATGGGTCCCTATGGGTCCCTATGGGTCTCTATGGGTCTCTATGGGTCCCTATGGGTCTCTATGAGTCTCTATAGGTCCCTATGGTTCTCTATGGGTCCCTATGGATCTCTATGGGTCCCTATGGGTCTCTATGGGTCCCTATGGGTCTCACCTTGCCCAGGGTGGCAATGAAGAGCAGGAGGAGGCCGAGGCTGTGGAGCCCAGTGAGCGCGAACAGGAGGAAGCTCATGGCAGGAACTGGGGGGGGGGGGGAGGGAGGAGGGGGCGGGGTCAGGGGGACCCTCGTGACCCCCATCCCCCCCCCCCATCCCCCCCATCCCCCTCCCCCCTTTGTCCGCTCCCCTCCCCCCTCAATCCCTTCCAGATGTGGGGCAGGAAACAGCTGTGGGGGGGGGGAGGGGGGAGGGGGGAGGGGTCAGGGGGACCCTCGTGACCCCCATCCCCCCCTATCCCCCCCCCCATCCCCCTCCCCCCCCTTTACCCGCTCCCCTCCCCCCTTAATCACTTCCAGATGTGGGGCAGGAAACAGCTGTGGGGGGGGGGGGAGGGGGAAGGGACCCACCCCTCCCCCCATCCCCCTCTGCCCCCTCCCCCCCTCCCCCCCTTTGCCCCCTCCCCCTCCCCCCCCCCTTTGCCCCCTCCCCCCCCGTTTCCCCCTCCCCCCCCCCCGTTTCCCCCTCCCCCCTCTCACCCTCTCGACCGTCCGGACGCTCCCAAAACCGTTTTAGGTCCCGATCCCCCCTCCCCTCCCCCTCCCCCACCCCGACCACACCCAGAGGCCCCTCCCCCCCCCGCGCGAGGCTCAATGGGTGGGACCAATGGGCAGAGGGGGGGGAGGGGCCTCTGCTTCCTGCCCCTTCCCCCACCCAGAGGCTCCTCCCCCTCCCCAGCCTCAACCGCAGGCTCTGATTGGCTGCCAGCAAGGGACCCACTGGATCCACGGATCCCATTGGCTGCGGGCCTGAGCCAGGGAGGACACACACACACACAGATCGCGCCCTGATTGGTCGGTTTGTTTAGTGCTGGGCGCTGATTGGTTGCAGCATCAAGGGGGGGGGGGGGAATCCGATCCTCACCTCTGATTGGCTGCAGGCCAGGGCCCCTCCCGGCCTCTGATTGGACAAGGAGGGGGCTCGTCCCCCCCTCCCGTTGCCATGGTGACACCCCCATCGGACCACGTGACCAAGGGTTTAGAAGGGGTATGAATGGAGGAGTCACGTGGTGCACCACGGCCCCGCCCCCCCGCGGCACCATGGCAACGGCGGCGTGGTCACGTGATCTCCGTTGCCTCTCCGTCCATCCACGTGTGGGTCCTATGGGGGGGACTTGGGGGGCACAGGAGGGTCCTGGGGTCACGTGGGGGGCACTTGTGGGGCTGGAGTCCCCTGGGGGGGGTGGGGGCACTTGGGGGTCAGCAGTGGGGCAGAGGGAGGGGGTTGGGGGGGCAGAAGGAGGGGATGGGGGGGGGGCAGAAGGAGGGGATGGGGGGGTTATGGGGCAGGTGTGGGGCTGGGGGGGCACTTGGGGGGCAGCAGTGGGGCAGAGGGAGGGGGATGGGGGGGCAGAAGGAGGGGGTTGGGGGGGTTATGGGGCAGTTGTGGGGCTGGGGGGGGCACTTAGGGGGCGGTTGTGGGGCTGGAGCCACCTTGGGGGGGTGGGGACACTTGGGGGGCAGCAGTGGGGCAGAGGGAGGGGGTTGGGGGGGCAGAAGGAGGGGGTTGGGGGGGCAGAAGGAGGGGGATGGGGGGGGCAGAAGGAGGGGATTGGGGGGGTTATGGGGCAGTTGTGGGGCTGGGGGGGCACTTAGGGGGCACTTGTGGGGCTGGAGCCACCTTGGGGGGTTGGGGGCACTTGGGGGGCAGCAGTGGGGCAGAGGGAGGGGGTTGGGGGGGCAGAAGGAGGGGATGGGGGGGCAGCAGGGGGCTGTGGGGGGGGTTATGGGGCAGTTGTGGGGCTGGGGGGGCACTTAGGGGGCGGTTGTGGGGCTGGAGCCACCTTGGGGGGGGTGGGGGCACTTGGGGGGCAGCAGTGGGGCAGAAGGAGGGGGTTGGGGGGGGCAGAAGGAGGGGATGGGGGGGGCAGAAGGAGGGGATTGGGGGGGGTTATGGGGCAGTTGTGGGGCTGGGGGGGGCACTTAGGGGGCGGTTGTGGGGCTGGAGGGGGTGCGCAGCCCCCCCCGTGTTGCCTTGTATTGGTTATCCCCAACAGAGCAGCAGCAGAGGCTGAGGTGTGGGGGGATGTGGGGCAGGAGGGGGTTCTATGGGGCAGGAGGGGGTTCTATGGGGCAGGAGGGGGCTCTCTGTGGGGGTCCCGGGCCCCACACTTGGGGGTCTCGGTGTGACCCCCCCCGTTCTCTGCCCATAGATGGCGCTGGAGGATGAGCTGCAGCGGGTGAGGAGCCCAGCGCCCATGGGGGGGTCCAGGGGGTCCTATGGGGGATGTCTGGGTCCATGGGGTCTATGGGGGGTCAATGAGTGCTATGGGTGGTCTATGGGGCGGTTATGTGTGTCCATGGGGGGGGCCATGGGTGCCTATGTCTATGGGTGCTATGGGTGTCTATGGGGTGTTATGTGTATTTATGGGTCTCTGTGGGGCACTGTGGGTCTCTATGGGGCACTATGGTCTCTATGGGTCTCTATGGTCTCTATGGTTCTCTATGGGTCTCTATGAGTCGCTATGGGTCCCTATGGGTCTCTATGGTCTCTATGGGTCCTTATGGGTCTCTATGGGCTCTATGGGTCTCCATGGGTCTCTATGGTCTCTATGGTCTCTATGGGTCTCTATAGGTCTCTATGGTTCTCTATGTGTCCCTATGGGTCTCTATGAGTCTCTATGTTCCCTATGGGTCTCTATGGTCTCTATGGTCTCTATGGTCCCTATGGGTCTCTATGGGTTCTTATGTGTCTCTATGTGTCTCTATGGTCTCTATGGGTCCCTATGGGTCCCTATGGGTCCCTATGGTTCTCTATGGTCCCTATGGGTCTCTATGAGTCCCTATGGGTCCCTATGGGTCTCTATGGTCTCTATGGTCTCTATGGGTCTCTATGGGTCCCTCTGGTCTCTATGGGTCTCTATGTTCCCTATGGTTCCCTATGTGTCTCTATGTGTCCCTATGGGTCTCTATGGGTCAGGCAGGTGCAGCTCTCTGGTCCTGGCTCAGCATCACCTCAGGTCAGCGCCAGGACCTGGAGCAGCTCCGGGGGCAGCGGCAGCGGCTGCAGCGGCTCCTGCGGGCACGGGAGAGGGTGAGAGCCTGGGGGCATCAACGGAGGGATCTGATTGGCTGGGAGCAGGATCCTGCCTTAATGAGGAGATCTGATTGGCTGGGAGCAGGATCCTCCCTTCATGGTGTGATCTGATTGGCTGGGAGCAGGATCCTGCTTTCATGGTGTGATCTGATTGGCTGAGAGTGGGATCCAATGGCAATAAGAGCTGACTGGCTGGGAGGAGGATCCCCTCAGGGGGTGGAGGGCTCTGATTGGCCGGGCTGTGGATCCTGCCATGATGGAGGGCTCTGATTGGCTGGGCTGTGGATCCTGCCATGATGGAGGGCTCTGATTGGCCGGGCTGTGGATCCTGCCATGATGGAGGGCTCTGATTGGCTGCAGGAGCTGGAGGAAACCCAACGGGAGATCGAGGAGGTTCTGGAGCAGGAGGCGGCTGCAGAGAACAACAGGCAGAGACCCAATACCCCAATACCCATACCCCATATACCCCATACACCCCATTTATACCCCATATTCCCCCTAAACATCCCATATGTACCCCATATACCCCCTATATACCCCCTATCCCCCCTTATATATCCATATCCCCCTCCTATACACCCCATACACCCCCTATACTGGATACACTCCTTATGCTCCCTATATACCCCATACACCCACATACACCCCATATCCCCCCCATACACCTCATACACCCCCTATATACTCCATATCCCCCCTTATATACCCCATATCCCCCACAATATGTACCCCATACACCCCATTTATACCCCATATCCCCCTATACACCCTGTATGTACCCCATACACCCCCTATACACTCCATTTATACCCCATATCCCCCCTATACACCCCATATATACCCCATATCACTCTCTATACACCCCATATGTACCCCCTACACCCCATACACCCCCTATAAACCCCATATCCCCCTATATACACCCCCTATACACCCCCTATAACCTCCATATGTACCCCATGTGTACTCCCTATGTACCCCATATGTACCCTATATATACCCCATACACCCCATACACCCCCTATACACCCGCTATGTACCCCCTATGTACCCCATATGTACCGCATATGTACCCCATATGTACCCCATACACACCCCATACACCCCATATACACCCCCTATGTACCCCCTATGTACCCCATATGTACCCCATACACACCCCATACACCCCATATACACCCCCTATGTACCCCCTATATACCCCATCCCCCCCCCAGGTCTCAGGCTCAGTCTCTCCAGTCCCGGCTCCAGATCCGGCTCCATCAGCTCCAGGCTCAGGCTCAGGCTGAGGCTCAGGACAGGGGCAGGAGGCGGCAGCAGCAACGGGACCTGAGCCGCTTCCTGCGGGCCAAGGAGCGGAGCCGGAGACCCCCTGGTACCCACACAGTGGTACAGTCCGGGGGGGATAGAGGGACAGTGGGAGATACCATAGGGAGACAGTGGGGGGGCATAGAGAGACAGTGGGGGTACCATAGAGAGACAACGGAGATACCATAGAGAGACAGTGGGAGATACCATAGAGAGACAATGGGGGGCATAGGGAGACAGTGGGGGTACCATAGAGAGACTATGGGGGGGCATAGAGAGACAATGGGAGATACCATAGACAGACTATGGGGGTACCACAGAGAGACAATGGGGGGGCATAGAGAGACAATGGGGGTGCCATAGAGAGACAATGGGGGGGTCATAGAGAGATAATGGGGGGGTACCAGAGAGAGACAATGGGGGGGCATAGAGAGACAATGGGGGGTATCATAGAGAGACAATGGGGGTACCATAGAGAGACAATGGGAGATACCATAGAGAGACAATGGGGGGGGCATAGAGAGACTATGGGGGTATCATAGAGAGACAATGGGGGGGTCATAGAGAGACAATGGGAGATACCATAGAGAGACAGTGGGAGATACCATAGGGAGACAATGGGGGGGCATAGAGAGACAATGGGGGTTCCATAGAGAGATAATGGGAGATACCATAGAGAAACAATGGGGTGCATAGAGAGACAATGGGGGAACCATAGAGAGACAATGGGAGATACCATAGGGAGACAATGGGGGTGCCATAGAGAGACAATGGGAGATACCATAGAGAGACAAGGGGGGTATCATAGAGAGACAATGGGGGGGTCATAGAGAGACAATGGGGGTACCATAGAGCAGCAATAGGGGGGTATCATAGAGCAGGGATGGGGGGTCCCTGTTTTTGGGGTGTCTCTGGTATTGGGGGTGCTGATGGGAGCCCTCCCCCCCCAGCACGACCCTGGGTCCCCCCTGAAGCCCCCCCCGATGTGCTGGAGCCCCCCGAGGAGGAGCTGGAGGAGGAAGAGGAGGGTGAGGAGCAATGGGGGGGGATTGGGGTGCAGGGGGGGCCCCATTGATGTTGGGGGTCCCCAATGGGCTCTTTGGGGTGCAGGGGGAGCCCCATTGATGTTGGGGGTCCCCAATGGGCTCTTTGGGGTGCAGGGGGAGCCCCATTGACTTTCGGGGTCCCCAATGGGCTCTTTGGGGTGCAGGGGGGGTCCCATTGATGTTGTGGGTCCCCAATGGGCTCTTTGGGGTGCAGGGGGAGCCCCATTGACGTGGGGGTCCCCAATGGGCTCTTTGGGGTGCAGGGGGAGCCCCATTGACGTCGGGGGTCCCCAGTGGGCTCTTTGGGGTGCAGGGGGAGCCCCATTGATGTTGGGGGACCCCAATGGGCTCTTTGGGGTGCAGGGGGGGAACCCATTGACATTGGTGGTCCCCAATGGGCTCTTTGGGGTGCAGGGGGGTCCCCATTGACGTTGGGGGTCCCCAATAGGCTCTTTGGGGTGCAGGGGGGTCCCCATTGATGTTGGGGGTCCCCAATGGGCTCTTTGGGGTTCAGGGGGGGCCGAGACCTTCTCCCTGTTCCTGTTGGTGACTGAGCAGCATCAGCAGCTCCAGCGGCTGCAGCAGCGTCTCCTGCAGGTGGGACCCCCTATAGCACCCCATACATCACCCCACAGACCTCCTATAGCACCCCATACATCACCCCATAGACCTCCTATAGCACCCCATACATCACCCCATAGACCTCCTATAGCATCCCATACATCACCCCATAGACCTCCTATAGCATCCCATACATCACCCCATAGACCTCCTATAGCATCCCATACATCACCCCATAGACCTCCTATAGCACCCCATACATCACCCCATAGACCCCCTATAGCACCCCATACATCACCCCAGAGACCCCCTATATCACCCTATAGACCCTTTACATCACCCCATAGCCCCCCTGTATCACCCCATTGCCCCCCTATATCACTTCATAGCACCCATTATATCAACCCATGGCTCCCTATATCCCCCCCATTGCACTCCCTATATCATCCCATAGACCCCCTGTATCACCCTATACATCCGTTATATCACCCCATAGACCCGTATATCCCCCATAGGCCGCCTGTATCACTCCATTGCACCCATTATATCACCCCATATCCCTTATATCACCCCATAGCCCCCCTATATCACCCCATAGACACTCTATATCCCCCCTATATCACCCCATAGACACTCCATATCCCCTCTATATCCCCCCTATATCACCCCATAGACACTCTATATCCCCCCTATAGCACCCCATAGACACTCTATATCCCCCCATATCACCCCATAGACACTCTATATCCCCCCATAGCACCCCTATATCACCCCATAGACACTCTATATCCCCCTTATATCCCCCCTATGTCCCCCCTATATCACCCCATAGACACTCTATACCCCCCCATATCACCCCATAGCCCCCCTATATCACCCCATAGACACTCTATATCACCCTATATCCCCCCATATCCCCCCCCATTGCCCCCCATTGCCCCCCATCACCCCCCAGCTCCAGGCCGCAGTGGCCGCAGCAGAAGCAGCCCCCGGGGGGGGTCTCTCCCCACCCCCCCCCGCACTGGAGGTGCTGGAACAGGAGCAACTGGAGCTGCAGGATCAGGCCCAGGGTGTGCGGGAGCAGCTGCGGGAGCTCAGCAGGGGTATGGGGGGGTTATAGGGGCTCTATGGGGCTATAGGGGCTCTATGGGGCTCTGTGTGGGCTCTATAGGGGGTCTATGGGGGCTATGGGGCTATAGGGACTCTATGGGGGCTATGGGGTCTATAGGGGCTCTATGGGGGGCTATGGGGCTCTATGGGGTCTATGGGGCTCTATGGGGGTCTATGGGGGCTATAGGGGTCTACAGGGGCTATGGGGCTATAGAGGCTCTATAGGGCTATAGGGGCTATAGGGGCTCTATGGGGGGTCTATAAGGGCTCTATGGGGTCTGTAAGGGCTCTATGGGGGGCCTATAAGGGCTCTATGGGGGCTATAAGGGACTATGGGGTCCATAGGGGCTCTATGGGGTCTATAAGGGCTCTATGGGGTCTACATGGGCTCTATGGGGGGTCAGTAGGGGCTCTATGGGGGCTATAGGGCCTCTATGGGGGTCTATAGTAGCTCTATGGGGGGCGATAGTTCGTCTATGGGCTCTTTGGGCTCTATGGGGTCTATAGGGGCTCTATGGGGTCTATAAGGGCTCTATGGTCTCTATGGTCTCTATGGTCTCTATGGGCTCTATGGGCTCTATGAGGTCTCTATGGGGTCTATGGGGTCCATAGATGTTCTATGGGGGTTCCCCCCACCCCTTTCCCCCAGGCCTTGGGGAGCTGCTGTCCCTGGTGACCCTTGACCCCGCCTGTGACCCCGGCTTTGACCCCGACCTTGACCCCGCCCCCCTGCAGGCCCAGCTCCGGCGCCTGGAGGAGGGGGTCACGAGACTGATGCTGGAGAGGGGGGGGCCCCCCACAGTGAGGGTCATGGGGGGGTCATGGGGGTCATGGGGGGGTCATGGGGGTCATGGGGGGGTCATGGGAGGCAATGGGGGGGTCATGGGGGGGTCATGGGCGGTCAATGGTGGGGTCATGGGGGGGCAATTCGGGGGGGTCATGGGGAGGTCATGGGGGGTCAATAGGGGGTGATGGGGGTGCAATGGGGGGCAATGGGGGGGCAATAGGGGGTCATGAGGGGTCATAGGGGGCAGTGGGGGGGTCATGGGGGGGTCATGGGAGGGGCAATGGGGGGGTCATGGGGGGTAATGGGGGTAATTGGAAGCCATAGGGGGTAATAGGGGGTCTGGGGGGGGGGCAATGGAGGGGTTGGGGGGGTAATGGGGGACTATGGAGGGCAATGGGGGTTATAGGGGGTAATGGGGGAGGTCATAGGGGGGTCACATGGGGCAATGGGGGGTAATTGGAGGCCATAAGGATCAATGGGGGGGTCCTGGGGGGTCATTGGGGTCCCTGATGGGGTCCCCATTGCCCCCCCCCAGCCCCCACCCCCCGCCCCCCCCCGAGGGCTCCGTGCCCCTCCCCCGCGTCCTCCCAGCCCCAGGTGAGCCCCGGATGTTGATGGGGGGGGGAGTCAAGGGGGGGAATCCCCCTCCCCCCCCCATGGATCCCTCCCCTCCCCCCCCCAATTCCATAGGGATGAGGAGGAGCAAGAGGAGAGGCCCCTGAGCAGGGGGGAGCTGCGGGAGCGCATGCGCAGAGAGGTGATGGGGGGGGGGTCATCCATTGGGGGGGGATGGGGGGGCTCATCCATGGGGGGGGGATGGGGGGAGCTCATCCATTGGGGGGGGATGGGGGCTCATCCATGGGGGGGGGGATGGGGGGGGGGGTCATCCATGGGGGGGGGGGGTCATCCATGGGGGGGGATGGGGGGGACTCATCCATGGGGGGGGATGGGGGGGCTCATCCATGGGGGGGGATGGGGGGAGCTCATCCATGGGGGGGGGGGCTCATCCATGGGGGGGGGATGGGGGGGATGGGGGGGGGATGGGGGGGGGATGGGGGGGATGGGGGGGGCTCATTCATGGGGGGGGATGGGGGGCTCATCCATGGGGGGGTGGGGGGGGGTCCCGTACCGACTCCCCCCCTCGCCCCCCCCTTCCCCTCCATAGGTGCTGAGCCGCGAGGGGCCCCCCCCCACCCGCCCCCCCCCCTGCGGATGGGCCTTGGGGGGCTGTGAACCCCTCCCCCCCCCCCCCCCCACGTGTGTGTGTCCCCCCCCCCATGTGTCCCTCCCCTCCCCCCCCCGTGTGCTCCCCCCCCTCCCCCCCCCCCCCTACGGATGGATCTTGGGGGGCTCTGAACCCCTCCCCCCACCACGTGTGTGTCCCCCCCCCCATGTGTCCCTCCCCCCCCCCCGTGTGCTCCCCCCCCTGCCCCCCCTCCGGATGGATCTTGGGGGGCTCTGAACCCCTCCCCCCCCCCCACGTGTGTGTCCCCCCCCACGTGTGTGTCCCCCCCCAAGTGTGCTCCCCCCACCCCACGTGTGGGCCCCCCCCTCCCCTCCCACGTGACCCCCACCACGTGCATCCCCCCCCACGTGTTTCCCCCCCACGTGTGTGTCCCACCCCCTCCGGATGGGTCTTGGGGGGCTATGAACCCCTCCCCCCCCACGTGTCCCCCTCTCCCCCCCCTGTGGCCCCTCCCCTTCCCCCTCCCCCCCCCCCCGTTGCCAGGGAAACCCAATATTTGTCCCGTTTCGGTCTCGTTGCTCTGGTAACGCCCAAAACTTCCCCAAACAGCCCCAAAACTGCGGCCGGTGACGTCACCGCCCCGAGCTGGGGACCCCCCTGTGTGTGTGTGTGTGTCACACCCGGTCATCCCCCGTGACCCCATAGAGACCCCATAGAGACCCCATAGAGACCCCCATAAAGGGACCTGATCGTGCCCCATAGAGACCCCATAGACACCCCCATAAAGGGACCCTATAGTGCCCCATAGAGACCCCATAAAGGGCCCGATCCTGCCTCATAGAGACCCCATAAAGGGCCTGATCCTGCCCTATAGAGACCCCATAGAGACTCCATAAAGGGCCCAATCCTGCCCCATAGAGACCCCACAGAGACCCTATAGAGACCCCGATCCTGCCCCATAGAGACCCCATAGAGACCCCCATAAAGGGACCCGATCGTGCCCCATAGAGACCCCATAGACACCCCTATAAAGGGACCCTATAGTGGCCCATAGAGACCCCATAAAGGGCCCGATCCTGCCTCATGGAGACTCCATAAAGGGCCCGATCCTGCCCTATAGAGACCCCATAGAGACTCCATAAAGCACCTGATCCTGCCCTATAGAGACCCTATAGAGACTCCATAAAGGGCCCGATCCTGCCCCATAGAGACTCCATAAAGGGACCCAATCTTGCCCCATAGAGACCCCATAGACACCTCCATAAAGGGACCCAATCGTGCCCCACAGAGACCCCATAAAGGGCACGATTGGGTCCCTTTATGGAGGTGTCTATGGGGTCTCTATGGGGCACGATAGGGGTCCTTTATGGGAGTGTCTATGGGGTATCTGGGGGGCAGAATTGGGCCCTTTATGGAGTCTCTATTGGGCACGATCGTGTCCCTTTATGGGATCTCTATAGAGCACAATCGGGCCCCTTTATGGGGGTGTCTATGGGGTGTCTATAGGGCAGGATTGGGCCCCTTTATGGGGGTCTTTGGGGTGTCTATGGGGCAAGATCCGGGCCCCTTTATGGGGGTGTCTGTGGGGTGTCTATAGGATCTCTGTGGGGCAGGATCGGGCCCTTTATGGGTTCTCTATGAGGCAGGATCAGGGCTTTCATGGGGGTGTCTATGGGGCAGGATCTGGACCTTTATGAGGGTCTTTGGGGTGTCTATGGGGCAGGATCAGGCCCCTTTATGTGGGTCTCCATGGGGCAGGATCTGGGCCTTTATGGGGCTGTCTATGGGGCAGGATCAGGCCCTATATGTGGGTCTTTCAGGTGTCTATGGGTCAGGACCCAGTGCCTTACAAGCCCCATGGACCCTCTATGGGGCGCAATGAGCCCCAATGGGGGGGGAGGGGCTTGACATTAAAGGGACCTTTCCACTTCTTAAAGGAGCCGCTGCCCCTTTATGGGAGGGGGTCAATGGGCGGAGCCTCTCCCACTGCAGGCCACGCCCCCCGCGTCCTATTGGCTGGTTGGGGGAGGGGGCACGACACGAATGGGTCCTGAGTCCCGGGGGGGGGGGGGGGGGGGGGGGGCAGGGATGGGGGGAGGGGGGGGCAGGGATGGGGGGAGGGGCCCCGCCCCCCCCCCAGCGCCCCCATTTCTCCCAATCTGGGTCTCGCCCCCCCCGGGACCCGTCCCCGTTTCCCAGAAGCCTTTGGGGGGGTGGGAAGGGGGGGGGAGGGGGGGGTTGGGCTCCCATTACACCCCTCCCCCCCTCCGGACCCACAGCCCCCCCAATAGCGCCGCGGCCCCTTTAAGAGGAGCCCCGCCTCTCCCATCAGGCCACGCCCCCTCCGCCTAAGCCACGCCCCCAGCAGCCGCAGGGATGGGCGCGCCCCCATTGGCCACGCCCCCTCCGTAAGCCCCGCCCCTGCAGCCGCAGGGATCGGGCGCCTCCCATTGGTCAATGGCCTCGCCCAGGCCACGCCCCTCTCAGCTGCAGGGCTGGGGGCGCCCCTCAGGCCACGCCCCCTCCTCTGAGGCCACGCCCCCCTGGCCACGCCCCCCTGCCCGCGGTCCGGAGCTGCCGCTCGGTCCCTGGGTCCGTCCCCCCCCCCCCCGCACCGGTGGGTCCGTGCCTGGAGCTGCGCGACCGCGGGTCTGTGGGGGGCTATGGGGCGGATATGGGGCTATGGGGCAGCTATGGGGCTGTGGGGCCATCTATGGGGCTATATGGGGCCATTTATGGGTCTATATGGGGCCATTTATGGGTATCTATGGGGTCATTTATGGGGCTATGGGGCCATTTATAGGGCTATGGGGTCATTTATGGGGCTATGGGGCCATTTATGGGTATATATGGGGCCATCTGTGGTGCTATGGGGCCATCTATGGGGCTATAGGGCCATTTATGGGTATCTATGGGGCCATCTATGGGTCTATGGGGCCATTTATGGGTCTATATGGGGACATCTATGGGGCTATGTGGCCATTTATGGGGCTATGGGGCCATTTATGGGTCTATATGGGGTCATCCATGAGTATCTATGGGGCCATCTATGAGGCTATGGGGTCATCTATGGGGCTATGGGACCATCTATGGGTCTATATGGGGCCATCTATGGGGCTATGGGGCCATTTATGGGGCTATGGGGCCACCTATAGGTCTATATGGGGCCATTTATGGGTATCTATGGGGTCATCTATGGGGCTATGTGGCCATTTATGGGTATCTATGGGGCCATCCATGGGGCTATAGGGCCATTTATGAGTCTATATGGGGCCATCCATGGGTATCTATGGGGCCATCTATGAGGCTATGGGGCCATCAATGGGGCTCTCCATGAGGCCATCTATGGGTCAGTCTGTGGGTCTATAGGTCCATCTCTGGGTCGATTTATGGGGCCATCCATAGGGTGGTCTGTTGGTTTATGGGGCCATCTATGGGGCTGTGGGGATGTCTATGGGGCTTTCTGTCGGTGCATCCGTGGGTCTGTCCATGTGTCCGTGGGTGAGGGGGGGGTGGGCTTGGACCTGGCTGGGATTGGAAATGAGACATTCCCCCCCCCAGTGGTTCCGTGGGTCCATCCATGGGGCTGTGGGTTCATCAATGGGGCTGTGAGTGCATCAGTGGGGCTGTGGGTCCATCAATGGGGCTGTGGGTTCATCAATGGGGCTGTGAGTGCATCAGTGGGGCTGTGGGTCCATCCATGGGGCTGTGGGTGCATCAATGGGGCTGTGGGTTCATCAATGGGGCTGTGGGTGCATCAATGGGGCTGTGGGTTCACCAATGGGGCTATGGGTGTATCAATGGGGCTGTGGATCCATCCATGGGGCTGTGGGTTCATCAATGGGGCTGTGGGTTCATCAATGGGGCTGTGGGTTCATCAATGGGTCCATCCACGTGTCCATGGGTCCCTCTGTGTGTGCACACATGTGTCTGTGGGTCCATCCATGTGTCTGTGCATCCATCCCTGCATCCATGGCTCCATCCTTATGGCTCCATTCCCACACCCATGGCTTCATCCCTGCATCCATGGCTCCATCCCCATTGGTCCATCCCACCATCCATGGCTCCATCCCCGCATCCATTGGTCCATCCCCATGGCTCCAACCCCACGTCCATGGCTCCATCCCCATTGGTCCATGTGCTGGGCTCCATCCCCATCGCTCCATCCCCATTGGCCCATCCCCATTGCTCCGTCCCCACTGCTCCATCCCCATCCTCAAACCCCATTGCCCCATCCCCATCCCCGATCCCCATTGGTCCATCCCCATCCCCATCCTGGATCCCCATTGGTTCATCCCCACTGCCCCATCCCCATCCTTGATCCCCATTGGCCCATCCCGTGTCCATCCTTGATCCCCATTGGTCCATCCTGTGTCCACCCTCGATCCCCATTGCCCCATCCCCACCCTCGATCCCCATTGGCCCATCCCGTGTCCATCCTCGATCCCCATTGGCCCATCCTGTGTCCATCCTCGATCCCCATTGCCCCATCCCCATCCTCGATCCCCATTGGCCCATCCCGTGTCCACCCTCGATCCCCATTGGCCCATCCCGTGTCCACCCTCGATCCCCATTGGTCCATCCCGTGTCCACCCTCGATCCCCATTGGCCCATCCCGTGTCCACCCTCGATCCCCATTGGTCCACCCCCATCCCCATCCTCGATCCCCATTGGCCCATCCCGTGTCCACCCTCGATCCCCATTGGCCCATCCCGTGTCCACCCTCGATCCCCATTGGCCCATCCCGTGTCCACCCTCGATCCCCATTGGCCCATCCCTGTGTCCATCCCCCCCCAGCAGCCAATGGCGCTGCCGGAGGGGGAGCGCGCGGCACGGCCGCTGTTCTGCCGGCGGGGGGCGCTGCGGCACAAGGTGGTGCACGAGGTCAAGAGCCACAGGTTCACGGCCAGGTTCTTCAAACAGCCAACGTTCTGCAGCCATTGTACCGACTTCATATGGTGAGGACCTATAGAGACCTATAGATACCTATAGATACCTATAGAGAGACCATAGAGAGCCATAGAGCCCACGTTCTGCAGCCATTGTACTGACTTCATATGGTGAGGACCTATAGAGAGCCTATAGAGACATATAGAGATCCATACAGACCTATAGGAACCCATAGAGAGACCCATAGAGCCCACGTTCTGCAGCCATTGTACCGACTTCATATGGTGAGGACCTATAGAGACCTATAGAGATCTATAGATACCTATAGAGATACATAGAGATCCATAGAGACCCATAGAGCCCACGTTCTGCAGCCACTGCACTGACTTCATATGGTGAGGACCTATAGAGAGCCTATAGATACCTATAGAGATACATAGAGATCCATACAGACCCATAGAGCCCACGTTCTGCAGCCATTGTACCGACTTCATATGGTGAGAGCATATAGAGAGCCCATAGAGATACATAGGGACCTATAGATACCTATAGAGAGACCCATAGAGCCCACGTTCTGCAGCCATTGTACCGACTTCATATGGTGAGGACCTATAGAGAGCCTATAGAGACCCATAGAGATCTATAGATACCTATAGAGATCCATACAGACCCATAGAGCCCACATTCTGCAGCCATTGTACCGACTTCATATGGTGAGGACCTATAGAGAGCCTATAGATACCTATAGAGATCCATACAGACCTATAGAGATCCATAGAGACCCATAGAGCCCACGTTCTGCAGCCACTGTACGGACTTCATATGGTGAGAGCATATAGAGACATATAGGGACGTATAGATACCTATAGAGAGACCCACAGAGCCCACATTCTGCAGCCACTGCACTGACTTCATATGGTGAGGGCACGTAGAGAGCCATAGGGGCCTATAGAGACCCATAGAAACCATAGAGAGACCATAGAGAGACCCTAGAGACCATAGAGAGACCATAAAGACCTTAGAGACCCATAGAGACCCATAGAGACCATAGAGACCCATAGAGACCATAGGGACCCATAGAGACCATAGAGACCATAGAGAGACCATAGAGACCTTAGAGACCCATAGAGACCATAGCGCCCTGTAGGGACCCATAGGAGCCCATAGCGCCAGGACCCCGTGGACCCCCATGGCAGGGCCTTAGGGACCCACAGCGCACAGCACCAGGGGCAAGTGGGCCCCATAGACCCCAATGTGGGGGTCATGGGGACCCCATTGCCCCCCATGGGTGACAGGACCTTCTCCTCCCCAGGGGCATCGGGAAGCAGGGACTGCAGTGCATGGGTGAGCCCCCCCCATGGGACCCCCAATGGGACCCCCCCTATAAGACCCCCCCTATGGGACCCCCATTATGGGACCCCCCCCCATAGCCCCCATAGGACCCCAATGGGACCGCCCCATGGGAACCCCCCTATGTGACCCCCATTATGGGATCCCCATTATGGGACCCCCCCCATAGCCCCCATAGGACCCCAATGGGACCGCCCCATGGGAACCCCCCTGTAGGACCCCCCCTATAGGACCCCCATTATGGGACCCCCCCATAGCCCCCATAGGACCCCAATGGGACCCCCTCTTCCCCCCCCCCATGGTCCCCAGAGCACGTTGGGGGGGTCCTATGGAGGGGGGGGGAGTGGGCGTGGCCTGAGCGCTGATTGGCTGGAGGGGGGCAGCGGTTGCCATGGAGCGTTGCTGGGCAGCCGGGGCCGTTGCTAAGCAACAGGTGGGGGTGATGGGGCTCTTATGGGGGGGTATTGGGGGGGCCTGGGGTTATTATGGGGTGTATGGGGGGTATTGGGGGGGTCCTGGGGTTATTATGGGGTGTATGGGGGGTATTAGGGGGGTCCTGGGGTTATTATGGGGTGTATGGGGGGTATTTATTGGGGTACTGAGGTTATTATGGGGTGTATGGGGGGTATTGGGGGTGTCCTGGGGTTATTATGGGGTGTATGGAGGGTATTGAGGGGGTCCTGGGGTTATTATGGGGTGTATGGGGGGTATTGGGGGTGTCCTGGGGTTATTATGGGGTGTATGGGGGGTATTGAGGGGGTCCTGGGGTTATTATGGGGTGTATGGAGGGTATTGGGGGTGTCCTGGGGTTATTATGGGGTGTATGGGGGGTATTAGGGGGTTCTGGGGTTATTATGGGGTGTATGGGGGGTATTGGGGGGGTCCTGGGGTTATTATGGGGTGTATGGGGGGTATTGGGGGTGTCCTGGGGTTATTATGGGGTGTATGGGGGGTATTGGGGGTGTCCTGGGGTTATTATGGGATGTATGGGGGTATTGGGGGGGGTCCTGGGGTTATTATGGGGTGTATGGGGGGTATTTATTGGGGTCCTGGGGTTATTATGGGCTGTATGGGGGGTATTTATTGTGGTACTGAGGTTATTATGGGATGTATGCGGGGTGCTTAGGGGGATCCTGGGGTTATTATGGGGTGTATGGGGGGTATTGGGGGGTCCTGGGGTTATTATGGGGTGTATGGGGGGTATTAGGGGGGTCCTGGAGTTATTATGGGGTGTATGGGGGGTATTTATTGGGATCCTGGGGTTATTATGGGGTGTATGGGGGGGTATTAGGGGGGTCCTGGGGTTATTACGGGGTGTATGGGGGGTACTGGGGGGGTCCTGGGGTTATTATGGTGTGTATGGAAGGTATTTAGGGGGTCCTGGAGTTATTATGGGGTGTATGGGGGGTATTTATTGTGGTACTGAGATTATTATGGGATGTATGGGGGGTACTTAGGGGGATCATGGGGTTATTATGGGATGCATGGGGGGTACTTAGGGGGATCCTGGGGTTATTATGGGATGTATGGGTGGTACTTAGGGGGGTCCTGTGGTTATTATGGGATGCATGGGGGGTACTTAGGCCCCCCCCCTTTGCCCCCCCATAGTGTGCAGCTTCGTGGTACACAAGCGCTGCCATGAGTTCGTCACCTTCGAGTGCCCTGGGGCCGGGAAGGGGCCACAGACGGACGTGAGTGCATGGGGGGGCCATGGGGGTACCTGTATGGGGGATACAGGGTCCTATGGGGGGTATTTGTGGTCTATGGGGGGGCAGTTGGTGTCTATGGGGGGTAATTGGATTCCTATGGGGGTAATTGGTGTCTATGGTGGTAATTGGGTTCCTATGGGGGGTAATTGGGTTCCTATGGGGTGTAATTGGTGTCTACGGTGGTTATTGGGTTCCTATGGATGGTAATTGGGTTCCTATGGGGGGTAACTGGGTTCTATGGGGGGTAATTGGTGTCTCTGGGGGTAAACGTGTTCCTATGCGCGGTAATTGGGTTCCTATGAGGGTAATCAGTGCCTATGTGGGGTAACTGGGTTCCTATGAGGGGTAACTGGGTTCCTATGGGGGGTAACTGGGTTCCTATGAGGGGTAACTGGGTTCCTATGGGGGGTAACTGGGTTCCTATGAGGGGTAACTGGGTTCCTATGTGGGGTAATTGGGTTCCTATGGGGGGTAACTGGGTTCCTATGTGGGGTAACTGGGTTCCTATGGGGGGTAACTGGGTTCCTATGGGGGGTAACTGTGTTCCTATGGGGGGTAATTGGTGTCTATGTGGGGTAACTGGGTTCCTATGGGTGGTAACCGGGTTCCTATGTGGTGTAATTGGGTTCCTATGGGGGGTAACTGTGTTCCTATGGGGGTGGTTATGGAGCATCCCTGTGCATCCCCAGGACCCCCGGAACAAGCATCGCTTCCGGCTGCACAGCTACAGCAGCCCCACATTCTGTGACCACTGCGGCTCCCTGCTCTATGGGCTGGTGCACCAGGGCATGAAGTGCTCCTGTGAGGGCAATGGGGCAGGGGGGGCAATGGGGGGAATGGGGCAATGGGGGTAATGGGGGTAATGGGGGTAATGGGGGGAATGGGGGCAATGGGGGGCAATGGGGCAAGGGGGCAATGGGGGTAAAGGGGGCAATGGGGGGAATGGGGCAATGGGGGCATTGGGGGGAATGGGGGCAATGGGGGGAATGGGGGCAGTGGGGGAAATGGGAGCAATGGGGTTCAATAGGTGATCAGTGGGGTTCAATGGGGTTCAATGAGTTCTCAATGGGTTCTCAATGGGGTTCAGTGGACTCTCAGTGGGGTTCAATGGGTGCTCAATGGGTTTTCAATGGGGTTCAATGGCTCTCAGTGGGTTTCAATGGGTTTCAATGGGCTCCCAATGGGTTTCAATGGGTTTCAATGGGCTCTCAATGGATTTCAATGGGCTCCCAATGGGTTTTAATGGGGTTCAGTGGGCTCCCAATGGCTCTCAGTAGGTTTCAATGGGCTCTCAATGGATATCAATGGGTTTCAATGGGTTTCAATGGGCTCTCAATGCGTCTCAATGGGTGTCAATGGGTTTCAATGAGTTTCAATGGGCTCTCAATGGCTCTCAATGGCTCTCAATGGGTTTCAATGGGTTTCAATGGGGTTCAATGGGCTATGAATGGGTTTCAATGGGCTATGAATGGGTTTCAGTGGGCTCTCAATGTGTTTCAATGGGTATCAATGGGTATCAATGGGTTTCAATGGGCTCTCAATGGGTTTCAATGGGCTCTCAATGGTTCTCAATGGGGTTCCGTGGTGCCGTCGCCCCCTGCAGGCTGCGAGATGAACGTGCACAAGCGCTGCGTGCAGAGCGTCCCCAGCCTGTGTGGTGTGGATCACACCGAGCGCCGCGGCCGCCTCCAGATCCGTATCCAGGCACTGCCGGGGGAGCAGCTGCACGTCACCGGTAACGGCACCGGGAGGGGCCCCGGAACACATGGAAACGGCCCAAAAACGGGCCTGAAACACCCCAAAAACGGACCTGAAACACCTAAAAATGGCCCTGAAGCACCCAAAACCGGCCCAAACCAGCCCTGAAACACCTGAAAACGGCCCTGAAACACCCCAAAAACAGCCCTGAAACACCCAAAACCGGCCCAAACCAGCCCTGAAACACCTAAAACTGGGCCAAAACGGCCATGAAACACCCCAAAAAATGCCTGAAATGGCCCTGAAACAGCCCAAAAACGGCCCAAAACAGCCCTGAAACACCCCAAAACAGCACAAAACAGCCCTGAAACACCCTGAAACAGCACAAAATGGCCCTGAAACACCCAAAACCAGCCCGAAACTGCCCTGAAACACCCCAAAAATGGCCGTGAAACACCCCAAAATGGCCCAACATGGCCCTGAAACACCCCGAAACAGCACAAAACGGCCCTGAAACACCCAAAATTGGGCCAAAACAGCCCTGAAACACCCAAAAATGGTCCTGAAACATCCAAAACCATCCTGAGACTGCCCTGAAACACCTGAAAATGGCCCTGAAACACCCAAAAACACATCTGAAACACCCCAAAAATGCCTCTGAAACACCCCAAAAACGTCCCTAAAACACCCCAAAAACGCCTCTGAAACCCCCCAAACCAGCCCTGAATCACCCCCAGAATGCCTGTGACCCCCCCAACCACCCCCTGTGCCCGCAGTGGGGGAGGCGCGGAACCTGATCCCCATGGATCCCAATGGGCTCTCGGATCCATACGTGAAGCTGAAGCTGATCCCAGACCCCAAGAACCTCTCCAAGCAGAAGACCAGGACAGTGAAGGCCACACTCAACCCAGTCTGGAACGAGGCCTTCCTCTTGTGAGCGGTCACGTGGGGGTCACGTGTGTCATATGTAGGTCATGTGTGGGTCATGTGTATGTGTCATACATGTGTCATGCATGTGTCATGTGTACATGTCATAAGTGTGCCATACAAGTGTCATGTGCATTACATGCATGTCACACGTGTGTCCTATGTACGTGTTATAAGTGTGTCATACATGGGTCATGTGCGTTATATGCATGCCATGTGTTATGTGTATGTGCCATGTGTATGCCATATGTGCTGTACACGTGTCATATGTACGTATCTTACACGTGTCAAACGTGTGTCATACATGTGTCATGTGTATGTGTCATAAGTGTGTCATACATGTGCCATATGTGTTGCACATGTGTCATGTGTATGTATCAAACCTGTGTCATATGTGTGTCATACATGTTTCATATGTATGTATCATATATGTGTAATATGGGTGTCGTATGTGTGTCGTATGCATGTCATATACCTGTTGTATGTGTGTTGTATGTCCTACATGTCTCATACGTGTGTGTCGTGTATGTGTCATGAGTGTGTCATACATGTGTCATATGTGTTGTACATGTGTCATATGTGTGTCGTGTGTCATACGCATGTCGTAAACCTGTCGTATGTGCTTCATATGTCCTATATGTGTCATACATGTGCCATACGTGTCCCATACGTGTCCCCCCCAGCACCCTGCGCCCCGGTGACGCCGAGCGCCGCCTCTCGGTGGAGGTGTGGGACTGGGACCGCACCTCCCGCAATGACTTCATGGGCGCCATGAGCTTCGGGGTGGCCGAGCTGCTCAAGAGCCACGTGGACGGGTGGTGAGTGTGGGACCCATTGACACCCATTGACACCCATTGACTCCCATTGACGCCCATTGATCCCCATTGATGCCCATTGATGCCCATTGACGCCAATTGACATCCATTGACACCCATTGATACTTATTGACACCCATTGATGCCCATTGATGCCCATTGAGCCCCATTGATGCCCATTGACGCCCATTGATACCCACTGTTCCCCATTGAGCCCCATTGATGCCCATTGATGCCCATTGACACCCATTGATACCCATTGATGCCCATTGATACCCATTGACACCCATTGAGCCCCATTGATGCCCATTGACACCCATTGACACCCATTGAAACCCATTGACGCCCATTGATGCCCATTGATGCCCATTGACACCCATTGATGCCCATTGACACCCATTGATGCCCATTTACGCCCATTGACGCCCATTGATCCCCATTGACACCCATTGATGCCCATTTACGCCCATTGACGCCCATTGATCCCCATTGACACCCATTGATGCCCATTTACGCCCATTGACGCCCATTGATCCCCATTGACACCCATTGATGCCCATTTACGCCCATTGACGCCCATTGATGCCCATTGATCCCCATTGACGCCCATTGATGCCCATTGACACCCATTGATGACCATTGATGCCCATTGACACCTATTGACACCCATTGATGCCCATTGACACCACTGACACCCTTTGACACCCATTGACACCCATTGATGCCCATTGACACCCATTGACACCCATTGATGCCCATTGATCCCCATTGATGCCCATTGACACCCATTGACGCCCATTGACGCCCATTGATCCCCATTGATGCCCATTGACACCCATTGACACCTATTGACACCCATTGAGCCACACTGAACCCCATTGATGTTCATTGACACCCACTGATGCCCATTGACACCCATTGACGCCCACTGATGCCCATTGATGCCCATTGACACCCATTGAGCCCCATTGACAGCCATTGCCCCCCATTGATCCCCATTACCCCATTGCCAGGTTCAAGCTGCTGAACCAGGAGGAGGGTGAATACTACAACGTCCCCGTGGCCGACACCGATGACTGCGGCCTCCGGCCCAAGTTTGAGGTGATGACCCCCCCTTTGCACCCCATTGACCCCCATTGAGTCCCATTGAGCCCCATTGAGCCCCATTGAGCCCCATTGATCCCCATTGAGTCCCATTGACCCCCATTGAGCTCCATTGAGTCCCATGGACCCTATTGAACCCCATTGAGCCCCATTGAACCCCATTGAGCTCCATTGACCCCTATTGAGCCCCATTGAGTCCCATGGACCCCATTAAACCCCATTGAGCCCCATTGACCCCCATTGACCCCCATTGACCCCCCCTTGACTCCATCTCTTCCAGGCCTGTAACTACCCATTGGAACTCTACGAGGTAATGTTGACCTTTGACCCCTCGGTGACCCCTCGGTGACCCCCTCCATGCCCTCCCGATGACCCCGTGCCCTTCCCCTGACCCCATAGAAGGTGCGTCGGGGGCCGGGGCCGTCTCCGTCGCCCTCCCCCTCCCCCAGCCCCACGGATCCCAAACGAGGCTTCTTCAGCTCCGGCCGCTCCAGGCTTGGGGACTTCACCTTCCTGATGGTGCTGGGCAAGGGCAGCTTCGGAAAGGTGGGACCCCAAAAACGGGGTTGGGGACCCCAAAAATGGGGTTGGGGACCCCAAAAATGGGATCAGGGACCCCAAAAATGGGGTTGGGGACCCCAAAAATGGGGGTGGGGACCCCAAAAATGGGATCGGGGACCCCAAAAATGGGGTTGGGGACCCCAAAAATGGGATCAGGGACCCCAAAAATGGGGTCGGGAGCCCCAAAAATGGGGTTAGGGACCCCAGAAATGGGGTTGGGGACCCCAAAAATGGGATCGGGGAACCCAAAAATGGGATCAGGGACCCCGAAAATGGGGTTGGGGACCCCAAAAATGGGATCGGGGACCCCAAAATTGGGATAGGGGACCCCAAAAATGGGGGTGGGCACCCCAAAAATGGGGTCGGAGACCCCAAAAATGGGATCGGGAACCCCAAAAATGGGATCGGGGACACCAAAAATGGGCTCGGGGACTTCACCTTCCTGATGGTGCTGGGCAAGGGCAGCTTCGGAAAGGTGGGACCCCAAAAATGGGGTTGGGGACCCCAAAAATGGGGTTAGGGACCCCAAAAACGGGCTTGGGGACCCCAAAAATGGGATCGGGGACCCTAAAAATGGGATCAGGGACCCCAAAATGGGCTCGGGGACCCCAAAAATGAGCTTGGGGACCCCAAAAATGGGATCTGGGACCCCAAAAATGGGGTTGGGGACCCCAAAAATGGTGTTGGGGACCCCAAAAATGGGATCTGGGACCCCAAAAAATGGGGTTAGGGACCCCAAAAATGGGATCGGGGACCCCAAAAATGGGATCGGGGACCCCAAAAATGGGATCAGGGACCCCAGAAATGGGCTTGGGGACCCCAAAAACGGGGTTAGGGACCCCAAAAATGGGTTAGGGACCCCAAAAATGGGATCTGGGACCCCAAAAATGGGATCAGGGACCCCAAAAATGGGGTTGGGGACCCCAAAAATGGGATCTGTGACCCCAAAATGGGGTCGGGGACCCCAAAAATGGGGTTGGGGACCCCAAAAATGGGATCTGGGACCCCAAAAATGGGATCGGGGACCCCAAAAATGGGATCAGGGACCCCAAAAATTGGGTTGGGGACCCCAAAAATGGGATCGGGGACCCCAAAAATGGGATCGGGGACCCCAAAAACGGGATCAGAGACCCCAAAAATGGGATCAGGGACCCCAAAAATGGGGTTGGGGACCCCAAAAATGGGGTTAGGGACCCCAAAAATGGGGGTGGGGACCCCAAAAATGGGATCGGGGACCCCAAAAATGGGATCAGGGACCCCAAAAATGGGGTCGGGGAGCCCAAAAATGGGATTGGGGACCCCAAAAATGGGCTTGGGGACTTCACCTTCCTGATGGTGCTGGGCAAGGGCAGCTTCGGAAAGGTGGGACCCCGAAAATGGGGTTAGGGACCCCAAAAATGGGGAAAAAGACCTCAAAATGGGCTTGGGGACCTCAAAAATGGGGTCGGGGACCCCAAAAATAGGGAAAAACGCCCAAAAGAACCCCAAAAATGGGTGTGGGGAGCACAAAAATGCCCTCAAAGCCCCCCTCAATGGCTCTGGTGCCTTAGGTGATGCTGGCCGAGCGCCGCGGCACCAACGAGCTCTTCACCATCAAGATCCTCATAACATAAAACATGAAAACACATAAAATAACCCCAAAAACAAGCAAAGAGACCCAAAACCAACCCAAATAACCCCAAACCCGGTATGGGGACCCCAACACCATCAATGTATCCGGTGCCTTAGGTGATGCTGGCCGAGCGCCGCGGCACCAACGAGCTCTTTGCCATCAAGATCCTTATAAAACATGAAAACACATAAAATAACCCCAAAACCAGTTGTAGGAACCCCAAAAATGCCCTAAATAACCCCAAAACCAGTATGGGGACCCCAATGTCCCCCTCATTGTCTCCGGTGCATTAGGTGATGCTGGCCGAGCACCGCAGCACCAACGAGCTCTTCACCATCAAGATCCTCATAAAACATAAAAACACATAAAATAACCCCAAAAACAGACAAACGGACCCAAAACCACCCTAAATAACCCCAAAACCAGTATGGGTCTCCCTCAATGGAGGTTCTGGTGCCACAGGTGATGCTGGCCGAGCGCCGCAGCACCAACGAGCTCTTTGCCATCAAGATCCTCATAACATAAAACATGAAAACACAAAACCACCCAAAATAACCCCAAAAACGGTTGTAGGAAGCCCAAAACCACCACAAATAACCCCAAAACCAGACAAACAGACCCAAAACCACCCCAATTAACCCCAAAACCTGTATGGGTCCCTGTGCCTTAGGTGATGCTGGCCGAGCGCCGCGGCACCAACGAGCTCTTTGCCATCAAGATCCTCATAACATAAAAACACATAAAATAACCCCAAAACCACATAAAATAACCCCCAAAACACCCCAAATAACCCCAAAAACCGGTATGGGGACACCCAACGCCCCCCTCAATGGAGGTTCTGGTGCCTTAGGTGATGCTGGCCGAGCGCCGCAGCACCAACGAGCTCTTTGCCATCAAGATCCTCATAAAACATGAAAGCACATAAAATAACCCCAAAAACACCCCAAATAACCCCAAAAACCGGTATGGGGACACCCCAATGCCATCAATGGTTCTGGTGCCTTAGGTGATGCTGGCCGAGCGCCGCGGCACCAACGAGCTCTTCACCATCAAGATCCTCATAAAACATGAAAACACATAAAATAACCCCAAAAACAAGCAGAGGGACCCAAAAACGCCCTAAATAACCCCAAAACCTGTATGGGTCCCTGTGCCTTAGGTGATGCTGGCCGAGCGCCGCGGCACCAACGAGCTCTTCACCATCAAGATCCTCATAAAACATGAAAGCACATAACCCCAAAACCAGTTGTAGGAACCCCAAAAACGCCCTAAATAACCCCAAAAATGGTTGTAGGAACCCCAAAAACACATAAAATAACCCCAAAATCCAGTATGGGGACCCCAATACCCTCAATGTCTCTGGTCCCGGTGCCTTAGGTGATGCTGGCCGAGCGCCGCGGCACCAACGAGCTCTTTGCCATCAAGATCCTCATAAAACATGAAAACACATAAAATCACACCAAAACCAGACAAACGGACCCAAAACCACCCTAAATAACCCCAAAACCTGTATGGGTCCCTGTGCCTTAGGTGATGCTGGCCGAGCGCCGCGGCACCAACGAGCTCATTGCCATCAAGATCCTCATAACATAAAACATGAAAACACATAACATAACCCCAAAAACACATAAAATAACCCCAAAAACACCCCAAATAACCCCCAAAACACCCCAAATAACCCCAAAAACCGGTATGGGGACACCCAACACCCCCCTCAATGGTGGTTCCGGTGCCTTAGGTGATGCTGGCCGAGCGCCGCGGCACCAACGAGCTCTTTGCCATCAAGATCCTCAAGAAGGACGTTGTGGTGCAGGATGATGATGCCGCCTGCACCATGGTGGAGAGGAGGGTGCTGGCGCTGGGGCCCAGGCCTCACTTCCTAACGCACCTGCACTCCACCTTCCAGACCGCCGTGAGCGGGACATGGGGGGCGATATGGGGGGAGATGGGGGCTATGGGGGCTATGGGAGTGATGGGGATATGGGACACTATAGGGGATGCTGGGAGTGATGGGGATATGGGGGTGATGGGGATAGGGGCACTATGAGGGATGATGGGGATATGGGACACTATGGGGGTGATGGGGATATGGGGCACTATGGGGGATGTGGGGGGTAATGGGGTTAATGGGGATAGGGGACACTATGGGGGGTAATGGGGATATGGGGTGTGATGGGGACATGAGGGGTAATGGGGGTGATGGTGATATGGGGGTTATGGGAGGTGATGGGAGTGATGGGGGTGATGGGGATATGGGGCACTATGGGGGATGTGGGGGGTAATGGGGTTAATGGGGATATGGGGCACTATGGGGGGTAATGGGGATATGGGGTGTGATGGGGACATGAGGGGTAATGGGGGTGATGGTGATATGGGGGTTATGGGAGGTGATGGGAGTGATGGGGGTGATGGGGATATGGGGCACTATGGGGGATGTGGGGGGTAATGGGGTTAATGGGGATAGGGGGCACTATGGGGGGTGATGGGTGTGATGGGGCGTGATGGGGATATGGAGCACTATGGGGGGTAATGGGGATATGGGGGGTGATGGGGATAAGGGGCACTATGGAGGATGTGGAGGGTAATAGGGTTAATGGGGACATGGGACACTATGGGGGGTGATGGGGATATGGGGCACTGTGGGCGGTAATGGGGGTTATGGGGAACTATGGGGGTTTGGGGGGTAATGGGGCTATGGGGGGGAATGGGGGTATGGGGGGAATGGGGCAATGAGGAAATGGGGTACTATGGTGGGTATGGGGGGTAAAGGATTATGGGGGGTATGGGGGATAAAGGGGCTATAGGGATGTAATGAGGCGCTATGGGGGTATGGGGGGTGTGTGGCTACAGGTCTATGGGGCTATAGGGGGTACAGGAGCTATGGGGCCCATGGGGCTATAGGGAGGCAATGTGAGTGCAGTGGGTCACGTGACCGCGCTGGCCACGCCCCCAGGACCGCCTCTATTTCGTCATGGAATACGTCACAGGAGGAGACCTCATGTATCACATCCAGCAGGTCGGCAAGTTCAAAGAGCCCCATGCCACGTGAGTGACCCCCGAGTGACTCCCTGACCCCCGAGTGACCCCCTGACCCCCGAGTGACCCCACTGACCCATGAGTGACCCACTGACCCCTGAGTGACCCCCTGACCCCCGAGTGACCCACTGACCCCCGAGTGACCCCCTGACCCCCGAGTGACCCCCTGACCCCTGAGTGACCCACTGACCCCCGAGTGACCCCGCTGACCCCCGAGTGACCCCACAGACCCACGAGTGACCCACTGACCCCCGAGTGACCCCCTGACCCCCGAGTGACCCACTGACCCCCGAGTGACCCACTGACCCCCGAGTGACCCCACAGACCCACGAGTGACCCACTGACCCCCGAGTGACCCCACTGACCCCTGAGTGACCCCCTGACCCACGAGTGACCCCCTGACCCCCGAGTGACCCCCTGACCCACGAGTGACCCCGCTGACCCCCGAATGACCCACTGACCCCAGAGTGACCCACTGACCCACGAGTGACCCCCTGACCCACGAGTGACCCCGCTGACCCACGAGTGACCCCCTGACCCCCGAGTGACCCCACTGACCCCCGAATGACCCACTGACCCCAGAGTGACCCACTGACCCACGAGTGACCCCACTGACCCACGAGTGACCCCACTGACCCCCGAGAGACCCACTGACCCACGAGTGACCACCTGACCCACGAGTGACCCCACTGACCCCAGAGTGACCCCACTGACCCACGAGGGACCCACTGACCCACGAGTGACCCACTGACCCCCGACTGACCCCCTGACCCACGAGTGACCCCACTGACCCCAGAGTGACCCCACTGACCCACGAGGGACCCACTGACCCACGAGTGACCCACTGACCCCCGACTGACCCCCTGACCCCCGAGTGACCCTCTGACCCACGAGTGACCCCACTGACCCCCGAGTGACCCACTGACCCCTGAGTGACCCCGCTGACCCACGAGTGACCCACTGACCCCCGAGTGACCCACTGAGCCCCGAGTGACCCACTGACCCCTGTGTGACCCCACTGACCCACGAGTGACCCCACTGACCCACGAGTGACCCCACTGACCCACGAGTGACCCCATTGACCCACGAGTGACCCCACTGACCCACGAGTGACCCCACCGGCCCCCGAGTGACCCCACTGACCCACGAGTGACCCCACTGACTCCCAAGTGTGACCTCACTGACCCACGAGTGACCCACTGACCCACAAGTGTGACCCCATTGACCCTAATCCCCCAATTCACTCCAATCCCCCAATACCCCCCATTCACCCCAATAGCCCTTTATTCACCCCAATCCCCCCATTCACCCCAATCCCCCCTGCCCCCCAGGTTCTACGCAGCCGAGATCGCCATTGGCCTCTTCTTCCTGCACAACCAAGGCATCATCTACAGGTACCCCCCATAACCCCCTTTATATGGGATGATCCCCCCCTGAACTCCCTTTATATGGGGGTGAGTCCTCCCTGAACCCCCTTTATATGGGGGTGACCCCCCTGAACCTCGTTTACATGGGGATGATCCCCCCCAAAACCCCTTTTTATGGGGGTGACCCCACCCGAACCCGTTTATATGTGGGTGACCCCCCCCCGAACCCCCTTTATATGGGGATGATCCCCCCCCAAACCCCCTTTATATGGGGGTGACACCACCTGAACCCCTTTATATGGGGGTGCTCCCCCCCCCAAAACCCCCTTTATATGGGGGTGATCCCCCCTGAACCCCATTTACATGGGGATGATCCCCCCCAAACCCCTTTATATGGGGGTGACCCCCCTCGAAACCCTTTATATGTGGGTGACCCTCCCCGAACCCCTTTATATGGGGGTGCCCCCCCTGAACCCCCTTTATATGGGGGTGATCCCCCCATAACCCCCTTTATATGGGGGTGACCCCCCCCGAACCCCCTTTATATGGGGGTGACCCCTCCTGAACCCCCTTTATATGGGGGTGACCCCCCCAAACCCCTTTATATGGGGGTGACCCCCCCCGAACCCCTTTATATGGGTGTGATCCCTCCCTGAACCCCCTTTATATGGGGGTGATCCCCCCCAAGCCCCCGTTAAATGGGGGTGATCCCCCCCCATAACCCCGTTTTTATGGGGGTGACCCCCCCAACCCCCTTTATATGGGGATGACCCCCCCCAAAACCCCTTTATATGGGGATGACCCCCCTGAACCCCCTTTACATGGGGGTGACCCCCCCGAGCCCCTCCCCTCCGGAGCCCCTCCCCCAACCCCTCCCCTCCATAGCCCCGCCCCCTCCGGAGCCCCTCCCCTCCGTAGCCCCTCCCCTCCGTAGTCCCCTCCCCTCCATAGCCCCGCCCTCTCCGGAGCCCCTCCCACACCGTAGCCCCGCCCCCTCCGTGGCCCCGCCCCCTGACCCCCCCGTGCCCCGCAGGGACCTGAAGCTGGATAACGTGATGCTGGACGCGCAGGGTCACGTGAAGATCACAGACTTCGGCATGTGCAAGGAGCACATGTTCCCTGGAGCCACCACCGGCACCTTCTGCGGCACCCCCGACTACATCGCACCCGAGGTGACACTATGGGGGGGTATGGGGGATATGGGGGGTATGGGGAGCTATGGGGAGCTATGGGGCTATGGGGCTATGGGGCTATGGGGGGTATGGGGGGTATGGGAGCTATGGGGCGCTATGGGGGGTATGGGGGGATATGGGGGATATGGGGCTATGGGGGATATGGGTGCTATGGGGCTATGGGGGGTATGGGTGCTATGGGGGGTATGGGAGCTATGGGGTTCTATGGGGGTATGGGGAACTATGGGGGTATGGGTGCTATAGGGAGCTATGGGGCTATGGGGGTATGGGGCTATGGGGAGATATGGGGGCTATGGGGGGTATGGGGGATATGGGGAGTATGGGGAGCTATGGGGGTATGGGTGCTATAGGGAGCTATGGGGCTATGGGGAGCTATGGGGGGTATGAGACACTATGGGGGATGTGGGGAGCTATGGAGAGCTATGGGGAGCTATGAGGAGCTATGGGGCTATGGGGAGCTATGGGGAGCTATGGGGCTATAGGTTCTATGGGGTGCTAAGGGGCTATGGGTGCCATGAGACGCTATGGGGAGCTATGGGGGGTATGGGGCTCTATGAGGCTCTATGGGGGCTATGGGGAGCTATGGGGCTATAGGGGGTATGGGGAGCTATGGGGAGCTATGGGTGCTATGGGGGGTATGGGGCTATGGGGGCTATGGGGTGCTATGGGGCTATGGGGGGTATGGGGCTATGGGGGCTATGGGGCTATGGGGGGGTATGGGGGATATGGGGCTATGGGGTGCTTTAGGGAGCTATGGGGCACTATGGGTGCTATGGGGTGTTATGGGGGGTATGGGGCTATGGGGAGCTATGGGGGGTATGGGGGGTATGGGGCTATGGGGAGCTATGGGGAGCTATGGGGCTATGGGGAGCTATGGGGTGCTATGGGGAGCTATGGGGCTGTGGGGAGCTATGGGGCTATGGGGAGCTATGGAGAGCTATGGGGAGCTATGGGTGCTATGGGAGCTATGGGGGGTATGGGGCTATGGGGCTATGGGGGTATGGGTGCTATGGGGCGCTATGGGGCTATGGGGGGTATGGGGTGCTATGGGGAGCTATGGGGCTATGGGGGGTACAGGGCTATGGGGCGCTATGGGGGGGTATGGGGGGTATGGGGCGCTATGGGGCTATGGGGGATATGGGGTGCTATGGGGAGCTATGGGGCTATGGGGGGTACAGGGCTATGGGGCGCTATGGGGGGGTATGGGGGGTATGGGGCGCTATGGGGCTATGGGTGCTATGGGGTGCTATGGGGAGCTATGGGGGATATGGGGTTCTATGGGGGGTATGAGGCTATGGGGGATATTGGGGCTATGGAGGATATTGGGGCTATGGGGTGCAAGGGGCACAATGGGGGATATGGGTCTATGGGGCACTATGGGGAGATGGGGGGCCCCAGCAATGTGGGGAGCCCTGTATTGGGGTCACCCACAGCAATGGGGGTGCATGGGCGTCAATGGGCAGGCAGAAGTGGGGGGCACCCATAGACCCCCCCCTTTGCCCCCCAGATCATTGCCTACCAGCCCTATGGCAAGTCCGTGGACTGGTGGTCCTTTGGGGTGCTGCTCTACGAGATGCTGGCAGGGCAGGTGCGTTTGGGCTCAATTCTGGCTGTTTTGGCTCATTTTGGGCTGGTTTTGGTGTATTTGGGTGGTTTCAGGTGGTTTTGGGGTCGTTTGGGGTTGATTTTGGGGTATTTTGGGGGGTTTTGGGGAGGTTTTTTGGGGTGTTTTTGGGGTGTTTTGGGGGGTGATTTTTGAGCTGATTTTGGAGCATATTGGAGTGGTTTGGGGGTTGTTTTGGGTGGTTTTCGGTTGTTTTGGGGTGATTTGGGGTGTTTTTGATGTGATTTTGGGTGTTTTCAGGGTGATTTTGGGTGGTTTTGTGTGTTTTTTGGGTGATTTTGGGTGTTTTTGAGGTGATTTTGGTGTTTTGGGGGTGATTTTGGGTGTTTTCGGGGTAATTTCGGGTGTTTTTGGGGTGATTTTGGGTGTTTTTGGGGTAATTTTGTGTGTTTTTGGGGTAATTTCGGGTGTTTTCGGGGCAGCCCCCCTTCGATGGGGAGGATGAGGACGAGCTCTTCCAGTCCATCATGGAGCAGACAGTGACCTACCCCAAGTCCCTGTCCCGCGAGGCCGTGGCCATCTGCAAGGGGGTGAGGGGACCGGCGCTATGGGGCGCTATGGGGCACAATGGGTCTCTATGGGTCTCTATGGGTCTCTATGGTCTCTATGGTCTCTATGGGGTCTCTATGGGTTTCTATGGTCTCTATGGTCTCTATGGGTCTCTATGGTCTCTATGGTCTCTATGGGGTCTATGGGGTCTCTATAGTCTCTATGGGTCTCTATGGTCTCTATGGTCTCTATGGGTCTCTATGGTCTCTATGGGGTCTATGGGGTCTCTATGGTCTCTATGGGTCTCTATGAGTCTCTATGGTCTCTATGGGCTCTATGGTCTCTATGGTCTCTATGGGTCTCTATGGTCTCTATGGTCTCTATGGTCTCTATGGGTTTCTATGGTCTCTATGGGTCTCTATGGTCTCTATGGTCTCTATGGGTCTCTATGGTCTCTATGGGTCTCTATGGTCTCTATGGTCTCTATGGGTCTCTATGGTCTCTATGGGTCTCTGGGTCTCTATGGTCTCTATGTGTCTCTATGGGTCTCTATGGTCTCTATGTGTCTCTATGGTCTCTATGGTCTCTATGTGTCTCTATGGTCTCTATGGTCTCTATGGGTCTCTATGGGTCTCTATGGGTCTCTATGGTCTCTATGGTCTCTATGGGTCTCTATGGGTCTCTATGGTCTCTATGGTCTCTATGGTCTCTATGGGTCTCTATGGGTCTCTATGGGTCTCTATGGTCTCTATGGGTCTCTATGGGTCCCTATGGGTCTCTATGGGTCCGTGACCTCCTCTGCCCCCCAGTTCCTGACCAAGCACCCCGGGAAGCGGTTGGGGGCGGGGCCGGGGGGGGAGCAGGACATCCGCTCCCATCCCTTCTTCCGGCGCACGGACTGGGAGCGACTGGAGCGACTGGAGCTGCCCCCCCCCTTCACCCCACAGCCGGTGAGTGCCCCACAGCGCCCCCTACATGCCCCATAGCACCCCATGGATACCCCATAGTGTCCTATGGATACCCCCATAGTGCCCCATGGATACCCCACAGCGCCCCCTACATACCCCATAGCGCCCCATGGATACCCCATAGCTCCCCATGGATACCCCATAGTGTCCTATGGATACCCCATAGCGCCCCCTACATACCCCATAGTGCCCCATGGACACCCCCATAGATATCCCATAGCGCCCCATGGATACCCCCATAGCACCCCCTAGATACCCCCATAGCGCCCCCTAGGTACCCCCATAGCACCCCATGGATACCCCATAGCGCCCCATGGGTACCCCCATAGCGCCCCCTAGATACCCCCATAGCGCCCCATGGATACCCCATAGATATCCCATAGTGCACCATAGCGCCCTCTAGTGCCCCATAGCGCCCCATAGATACCCCATAGCGCCCCATGGGTACCCCCATAGATACCCCATAGTCCCCCATAGCGCCACACAGATATTCCATAGTGCCCTCTAGTGCCCTTTAGTGCCCCCTAGTGCCCTATAGCACCCCCTAGATACCCCATAGCGCCCCCTAGAGCCCCACAGCATCTCCAAAGTGCCCCACAGCACCCCCCAGCACCCCACAGCGCCCCATAACGCCCCCATAGAGCCCCCATAGTGCCCCAAAGCACCCCCATAGCGCCCCATAGCCACCCCCATAGTGCCCTATGGCACCTCTGTAGCGCCCCATAGCCCCCCATAGCGCCCCATATCGCCCAATAGCACTTCATAGACACCCCATAGTACCCCATAGCGCCCCATAGCACGCCATAGCGCCCCATAGACACCCCATAGTACCCCATAGCACCCCATAGCACCCCATAGACACCCCATAGTACCCCATAGCGTGCCATAGTACCCCATAGACACCCCATAACACCCCCATTGCCCCCATTGCCCTGGGCTCAGCACTAAACCCGGCTCTTCTCTCTCTGTGTCTGTCCGTGTGCCCCCCCCCGGGCTCCTTTGTCTGTCCCTGTCTGCGCCCCCCCCCCCCCCGCAATGGGGGGACCCCCCCGGGTGTGAATGGGTGGGGGGGGGGGCTCTGTCCATGTGCTTCAATGGGGGGGGGTTCGTTGTTGGGGGTCCCTGTTTTGGGGTCCCCTCTTTGGATGGGTCCATTATGGGATGGGGTCATTATGGGATGGGTCCATTATGGGGGGGTTCATTATGGGATGGGTCCATTATGGGATGGGTCCATTATGGGGGGGGTTCATTATGGGATGGCTTCATTATGGGATGGATCTATTATGGGATGGGTTTATTATGGGATGGGTTCATTATGGGATGGATCCATTATGGAATGGGTTCATTATGGGATGGGTCCATCATGGGATGGGTTTATTATGGGATGGATCCATTATGGGGGGGTTAATTATGGGATGGATCTATTATGGGATGTGTCCATCCTGGGATGGGTTCGTCATGGGATGGGTCCATTATGGGATGGGTTCATTATGGGATGGGTCCATTATGGGATGGGTTCATTATGGGATGGGCTCATTATGGGATGTGTCCATTATGGGATGGGTTCCTCATGGGATGGGTCCATTATGGGATGGATCTATTATGGGATGGGTTCATTATGGGATGGATCCACCATGGGATGGGTCCATCATGGGATGGGTCCATTATGGGGGGGGGTTCATTATGGGATGGATCTATTATGGGATGGGTTCATTATGGAATGGGTTCATTATGGGATGGGGTTTATTATGGAATGGATCTATTATGGGATGTGTGCATCATGGGATGGGTTCATTATGGGATGGGTCCATTATGGGATGGGTCCATTATGGGATGGGTCCATTATGGGATGGGTCCATTATGGAATGGGTCCATCATGGGATGGGTTCATTATGGGATGGATCCATTATGGGATGGATCCACCATGGGATGGGTCCATCATGGGATGGGTCCATTATGGGATGTGTCCATCATGGGATGGGTCCATTATGGGGGGGGGTTCATTATGGGATGGCTTCATTATGGGATGGATCTATTATGGGATGGGTTTATTATGGGATTCATTATGGGATGGATCTATTATGGGATGGGTTTATTATGGGATGGGTTTATTATGGGATGGGTTCATTATGGGATGGATCTATTATGGGATGGGTTCATTATGGAATGGGTTCATTATGGGATGGGGTTTATTATGGAATGGATCTATTATGGGATGTGTGCATCATGGGATGGGTTCATTATGGGATGGGTCCATTATGGGATGTGTTCATTATGGGATGGATCCATTATTGGGGGGTTCATTATGGGATGGGTTCATTATGGGATGTGTCTATTATGGGATGTGTCCATCCTGGGGGGGTCTGGTTCATTCTTGGGGTCCCCCCCCCAGTGCGGCCGCAATGGGGAGAACTTTGACAAGTTCTTCACTCGCGCCCCCCCCGCGCTCACCCCCCCGGACCAGCTGGTCCTGGCCGGGCTGGACCAAGGCGACTTCGAGGGGTTCACCTACACCAACCCCGACTTCGTGCACCCCGACCTGCGCCTGCCGGCCCCCCCCGGCTCCCTGGTCTGACCCCCCCCGGCTCCCTGGTCTGAGCCCCCCCCGGCTCCCTGGTCTGAGCCCCCCCCCCGGCTCCCTGGTCTGAGCCCCCCCCGGCTCCCTGGTCTGAGCCCCCCCCCCGGCTCCCTGGTCTGAGCCCCCCCACCCCCTTTGTCCCCTATGAGAGAGCAGCACTGATTGAGGGACCCCCCCCCACCATTCATCTCTATAGGACATCAATGATTTCGGGGGTCCCCTCTTATATGACCCCCCCTTTATCCCCTATGAGAGCTCAGCACTGATTTAGGGACCCTCCCCCCCATTCCCCTCTATAGGACATCAATGGTTTGGGGGTCCCCTCTTATGACCCCCCCTTTATTCCCTATGAGAGCTCAGCACTGGTTTAGGGGACCCCCCCCCCCCACTCCCCTCTATAGGACATCAATGACTTGGGAAGGGTCACCTCTTATAACCCCCCCTTTATACCCTATGAGAGCATAGCACTGATTGAGGGGATCCCCCCCCCCATTCCCCTCCATAGAACATCAATGGTTTGGGGGTCCACTCCTATATGACCCCCCCTTTATCCCCTATGAGAGCCCAGCACTGATTTAGGGGGCCCCTTATAGGGGGTCCCCCCCTTTATTGCCCCCCCCACCATTCATCTCTATAGGGCACCAATGATTGGGGGGTCCCCTCTTATGACCCCCCCCTTTATCCCCTATGAGAGCGCAGCACTGATTTACGGGACCCCCCCCACCATTCCCTTCTATAGGACATCAATGGTTTGGGGGGTCCCCCTTATGACCCCCCCTTTGTCCCCTATGAGAGCTCAGCACTGATTGAGGGACCCCCCCCACTCCCCTCTATAGGACATCAATGGTTTGGGGGTCCCCTCTTGTGACCCCCCCTTTATTCCCTATGAGAGCTCAGCACTGGTTTAGGGGACCCCCCCCCCCCCACTCCCCTCTATAGGACATCAATGACTTGGGAAGGGTCACCTCTTATAACCCCCCCTTTATACCCTATGAGAGCACAGCACTGATTGAGGGGACCCCCCCCCCATTCCCCTCCATAGAACATCAATGGTTTGGGGGTCCACTCCTATATGACCCCCCCTTTATCCCCTATGAGAGCGCAGCACTGATTTAGGGGGCCCCTTATGGGGGGTCCCCCCCTTTATTGCCCCCCCCACCATTCGTCTCTATAGGACATCAATGATTGGAGGGGTCCCCTCTTACGACCCCCCCTTTATTCCCTATGAGAGCACAGCACTGATTTAGGGTACCCCCTCCCCATTCCCCTCTATAGGACATCAATGGTATGGGGGGGAGTCCCCTCTTATGACCCCCTTTATCCCCCATGAGAGCGCAGCACTGATTTAGGGGGCCCCTTATGGGGGGGTCCCCCCCTTTATTCCCCCCCCACCATTCTCCTCTATAGGGCATCAATGATTTGGGGGGGTCCCCTCTTATACGACCCCCCCTTTATTCCCCCCCATCTCCACCATAGGACAGCACTGATTTGAGGGGTCCCCCCTTTATTCCCCCCTATTGCACAGCACTGATTTGAGGGCTCCCCCCATACTGAAGACCCCCCACCCTTTGGGGACCTCCCCCCCCTTCCTTTGGGGGTCCCCCCCCTTTCTTTGCCCCCCAGCCCTTCTATAGGACAGCACTGATGTGGGGGTTCCCCCTTATTTGGGGGGTCCCCTTTTATTTCCCCCCCATTCGCTACTAGAGGATAGCACTGATTTGGGGGAGCCCCATCATTGGGGGGGTCCCCCCTTTAATTCCCCCCCATCCCTCCTATAGCGCAGCACTGATTTGAGGGTGTCCCCATCCTTTGGGGTCCCCCCCTTTCAGCCCCCACCCCCCCCCCAGCTGTGACCCCCCCCGGATGAGCTGGGGGGCGCTTTGCACACCACGGACCCCCCCAACCCCCCCCCCCCCCCCGGACCCCCCAATCCCCCCAATGCCTTTAAGTATAAAAGCGAATGAGCCGGTGCCTGAGTCCGTTCGTCTTTGGGGGGGGGGACACCCCAAAACCCCTCCTATGGGGGGGGCCGAAGAGCTGGGACCGTGGTTTGGGGGTGGGGGGGTCCCCATTGTCCTGAGCCCCACTTTATGGGGGGGTCCCCTTAATCCTTTGTCCCTGTTATTGAGCTTGGGGGGGAGTTCCCTGTATTGGGGGGTCCCCAAATCCCTATTGGGGTGGGGGAGGGGGGGGGTGGTCACTATGATGGGGGAGGGGCAGAGAAGGGGGGGGGGGGTTGGATCGAGCGCTGTCCCTTTAAGGGCGGCCGCTCCGTGACATCACAGTGGCCGCGGGGGGGGGGAGGGGAAAAGGGGGGGCCCATCCCCCCCCCATCCAACCCATCCCCCCCCTTCCCTTCCCCCCCCCCCCCCCCCCGAGGCCGCCGCTCGCTGCGTCCGTCCCTCGGCTCCGGCCGCGGCCGCTTCGGCTCCGTTCGGTTCCGTTCGGCTCCTTCCGCCGCCGCCTTCGGCTCCTCGGCCTCCGTGTCCGGTCCCTGCATCCTCCCGTGTCCGGTCCCTGCATCCCGTGTCCGGTCCCTGCATCCATCGCATCCCGTGTCCGGTCCCTGCATCCCTCCCGTGTCCGGTCCCTGCATCCCTCCCATCGCCTCCCGTGTCCGGTCCCTGCATCCCGTGTCCGGTCCCTGCATCCCTCCCATCGCCTCCCGTGTCCGGTCCCTGCATCCCGTGTCCGGTCCCTGCATCCCGTGTCCGGTCCCTGCATCCCGTGTCCGGTCCCTGCATCCCTCCCGTGTCCGGTCCCTGCATCCATCGCATCCCGTGTCCGGTCCCTGCATCCCGTGTCCGGTCCCTGCATCCCTCCCATCGCATCCCGTCTCTGTCCCTGCATCCCGTCCCCTGCATCCTCCAGCGCATTCCCGTTCCTGGCTGTTGGTCCATCCCTGCATCCCTCCCTATCGTGTCCTTCTGTCCCTGCATCCCTCATCGCAACCCCTGCTGCATCCCGTACCCATCCCTGCATCCTCCTCATCACATCCCGTATCCATCCCGTACCCGTCCCTGCATCCTCCTCATCGCATCCCGTATCCATCCCTGCATCCCCCCCTCCCGTATCCATCCCCCCTATCCCATACCCATCCCTGCATCCCTCCCATCCCGTATCCATCCCGTATCCATCCCTGCATCCCCCCTATCCCGTACCTATCCCTGCCCCCCATCCCCACCCCCCATCCCCGCCCCCCATCCCTGCCCCCCATCCCTGCCCCCCATCCCTGCCCCCCATCCCTGCCCCCCATCCCTGCCCCATATCCCTGCCCCACATCCCTTCCTCCCTGTGTCCTTCATCTCCGTCTCCGTCCCCATCGCGTCCTTCATCCCCTCCCCCCCCGTGTCCGTCTGTCCTCCCCCCCCTCCCCCCCCAACCATCGATCCCCCCCCCCGTGTCCGTCTGTCCCCTCCCCCCCCCCGTGTCCGTCTGTCCTCCCTCCCCTCCCCCCCCGTCCATCGATCCCCCCCCCCGTGTCCGTCTGTCCCCTCCCCCCCCCGTGTCCGTCTGTCCCCCCCTCCCCCCGTGTCCTCCTGTCCCCCCCCCCCCCCCCCGTGTCCGTCTGTCCCCTCCCCCCCCCCGTGTCCGTCTGTCCCCTCCCCCCCCCCGTGTCCGTCTGTCCCCTCCCCCCCCCGTGTCCGTCTGTCCCCCCCTCCCCCCGTGTCCTCCTGTCCCCCCCTCCCCCCCCCCCGTGTCCGTCTGTCCCCTCCCCCCCCCCGTGTCCGTCTGTCCCCTCCCCCCCCCCCGTGTCCGTCTGTCCCCTCCCCCCCCCCGTGTCCGTCTGTCCCCTCCCCCCCCCGTGTCCGTCCCCTCTGCCCTTCCCATGGCTCCCGGGGCCTCGGGGACACGGCAGCCGGTGACGGCGTGAGCGGGTGAGGGCACGTGAGTGGGGGTCACGTGTGTGCGGGGTCATGTGTGTGCGGGGTCATATCTGTATGGGGTCACATGTGTGCGGGTCGTGTGTGGGGTCACGTGTGTGCGGGATCATGTGTGTGCGGGTCATATGTGTGTGGGGTCATGTGTGTGCGGGGTCATGTGTGTGCAGGTCATGTGTGTATGGGGTCACGTGTGTGAGAGGTCATGTCTGTATGGGGTCATGTGTGTGCAGGTCACGTGTGTACAGGGTCATGTGTTTGTGGGGTCATGTGTGTGCGGGGTCATGTGTGTGCGGGGTCATACTCATGCATGGTCATGTATGTATGGGGTCACACGTGTATGGGGTCACACGTGTATGGGGTCACATGTGTATGGGGTCACACGTGTATGGGGTCACATGTGTGTGGGTTCACACGTGTATGGGGTCACACGTGTATGGGGTCACACGTGCATGGGGTCACATGTGTATGGGGTCACGTGTGCATGGTCACACATGTACAGGGTCATGTGTGTCCCACATGTGATGTCCCAGGGGGCTCCTGCACACACGTGTTCTTTGGGGGGGGCTCCCATAGGGACCCCGTCCCCTTCAACCCCTATGACCCCCGTAAGCCCCTTGACCCCCCATGGCCCCCCCTTTCCCCCATCCCCCCCATAGTCCCCATGACCTCCCTTGACCCCCTTGACCCCTCCTGACCCCCATAGGCCCCATAGCCCCTAGTAGCCTCTCTACCCCTATACCCTTCATTCCCCCTATACCCCCTACACCCCCTATACCCCCTATATCCCCTATACCCTCTATACCCCCTATACACCCCATACCCCCTATACCCCCTTCACACTATACCCCCTATAGGCAGGTGCAGGATGAGCTCGTGCAGCAGCCGGGCGCTGACGCTGCTGAGCAGTGTGTTCGGGGCCTGTGGGCGGTCCCTATACCCCCCATACCCCCTATACCCCCTATACCCCCCATACCCCCTATACCCCCCATACCCCCCATACCCCCTATACCCCCTATACCCCCTATATCCCCCATACCCCCTATACCCCCATACCCCCTATACCCCCCATACCCCCTATACCTCCTTCACCCCCTATATCCCCCATAGGCAGGTGCAGGATGAGCTCGTGCAGCAGCCGGGCGCTGACGCTGCTGAGCAGTGTGTTCGGGGCCTGTGGGCTGCTCCCTATACCCCCCATACCCCCTATACCCCCCATAACCCCTATACCCCCTATACCCCCTATACTCTCTATAACCCCTATACCCCTATATCCCCTATATCCCCTATACAGAGGTGCAGGATGAGCTCGTGCAGCAGCCGGGCGCTGACGCTGCTGAGCAGTGTGTTCGGGGCCTGTGGGCTGCTGCTGGTTGGCATCGCGGTCAGCACCGACCATTGGCTGTACATGGAGGAGGGGGTGGTCCTGCCCCAGAACCAGAGCACTGAGGTGCGCATGGCTCTGCACGCAGGGCTCTGGAGGGTCTGCTTCTTTGCAGGTAATGGGGTGATGGGGGCAAGGGGGTGATGGGGGTAATGGGGGTAATGGGGGTAATGGGGGTAATGGGGGTAATGGGGTAATGGGGTGATGGGGGTAATGGGGGTAATGGGGTAATGGGGTGATGGGGGTAATGGGGGTAATGGGGTAATGGGGTAATGGGGGTGATGGGGTAATGGGGGTAATGGGGTAATGGGGGTGATGGGGTAATGGGGGGTAATGGGGTAATGGGGGTAATGGGGGTAATGGGGTAATGGGGTGATGGGGGTAATGGGGTAATGGGGTAATGGGGGTAATGGGGTAATGGGGGTAATGGGGGTGATGGGGGTAATGGGGGTGATGGGGATAATGGGGGTAATGGGGTAATGGGGGTAATGGGGGTGATGGGGTAATGGGGGTGATGGGGTAATGGGGTAATGGGGGTGATGGGGTAATGGGGTAATGGGGACAATGGGGGTAATGGGGTAATGGGGTAATGGGGTAATGGGGGTAATGGGGTAATGGGGGTGATGGGGGTAATGGGGTAATGGGGGTGATGGGGTAATGGGGGTGATGGGGGTAATGAGGGTAATGGGGTAATGGGGGTGATGGGGGTGATGGGGGTAATGGGGGTAATGGGGGTAATGGGGGTAATGGGGGTAATGGGGGTGATGGGGGGAATGGGGGGAATGGGGGTGATGGGGTGATGGGGGTGATGGGGTAATGGGGGTGATGGGGGTGATGGGGGTAATGGGGGTAATGGGGTAATGGGGGTAATGGGGGTGATGGGGTAATGGGGGTAATGGGGGTGATGGGGTAATGGGGGTAATGGGGGTGATGGGGTAATGGGGGTAATGGGGTGATGGGGGTGATGGGGGTAATGGGGGTGATGGGGTAATGGGGGTAATGGGGTGATGGGGGTAATGGGGGTGATGGGGTAATGGGGGTAATGGGGGTAATGGGGTAATGGGGGTAATGGGGGTGATGGGGGTAATGGGGTAATGGGGTAATGGGGGTAATGGGGTAATGGGGGTAATGGGGGTGATGGGGGTAATGGGGTAATGGGGGTAATGGGGGTGATGGGGGTAATGGGGGTAATGGGGGTAATGGGGTAATGGGGGTAATGGGGTAATGGGGTAATGGGGTAATGGGGGTGATGGGGGTAATGGGGGTAATGGGGTAATGGGGGTAATGGGGTAATGGGGACAATGGGGTAATGGGGTGATGGGGGTGATGGGGTATTGGGGGTCACGGGGGTGATGGGGGTAATGAGGTAATGGGGGTAATGGGGACAATGGGGAGAATGGGAGTAATGGGGTGATGGGGGTAATGGGGGCAATGGGGGTGATGGGGATAATGGGGTAATGGGTGCTATAGGGGTCAATGGGTGCTATGGGTGTTTTGAGGTACCCTGTGGATGCTATGGGGGTCAATGGTTGCTATGGGGCTCTATGGGTGCTATGAGAGTCAATGAGTGCTATGGGGCACCCTATGGGTTCTATGGGGCTCTATGGGTGCTATGGGGTACCCCATGGGTGCTGTCCATAGGCCGGGAGAAGGGTCGCTGTGTCGCCTCCGAGTATTTCCTGGAGCCCGAAATCAACCTCGTGACGGAGAACACGGAAAACATCCTCAGTGCGTGAGGCCATAGGGGCTATAGGGGCTATGGGGGGTATGGGGGCTTTAGGGGCTCTAGGGGCTCTAGGGGCTATGGGGGCTATGGGGTCTATGGGGGCTATGGGGTCTATGGGGGCTATGGGGTCTATGGGGGCTATGGGGGCTATAGGGGCTATAGGGGCTATAGGGGCTATGGGGGCTATGGGGGCTATGGGGGCTATAGGGGCTATAGGGGCTATAGGGGCTATGGGGGCTATGGGGGCTATGGGGGCTATGGGGACTATAGGGGCTATAGGGGCTATGGGGGCTATGGGGGGCTATAGGGGCCATAGGGGGCTATAGGAGTTCATGGGTGCCTATAGGTGGCTCTGTAGGAGGCCAGGGAGGGTTATGGGTGCCTATAGAAGTTCTGTGGGGCTCTGTGGGGGTCAATAGGCCTCTCTATGGTTCTATAAGGTCTCTACAGGGGGCTCTGGGGTGACTTTAGGGTTCTATAGAGGCTCTATAGTGTTCCATAATGTTGAATAGGGGCTCCATAGGGGTCCATAGGAGTTCTATAGGGGCTCCATAGGGCTCCATAGGGGTTTTATAGGGCTCCATAAGGGCTCTATAGGGGCTCCATAAGATTCCATGGGGCTCCATAGGTTTCTATAGGGGTTCTATAGGGGCTCCATAGGGGCTCCATAGGTTTCTATAGGGGCTCCATAGGGTTCTATAGGAGCTCCATAGGGTTCTATAGGGGTTCTATAGGGGCTCCTTAGGGCTCCATAGTTTTCTATAGGGGCTCCATAGGGTTCCATTGGGGTCCATGGGTTTCTACAGGGGATCCATAGGTTTCTATAGGGGCTCCATAGGGCTCCATAGGGTTCTATAGGGGCTCATAGGGTTCCATAGGGCTCTATAGGCATTCTATAGGGGCTCCATAGGGCTCCATAGGGTTCTATAGGGGCTCCATAGGGCTCCATAAGGGCTCTATAACGGCTCCATAGGGTTCTATAGGGGTTCTATAGGGGCTCCATAGGGCTCCATAGGGTTCTATAGGGGCTCCATAGGGCTCCATAAGGGCTCTATAACGGCTCCATAGGGTTCTGTAGGGGTTCTATAGGGGCTCCATAGGGTTCCATAGGGGTCCATAGGTTTCTATAGGGGCTCCATAGGGCTCCATAGGTTTCTATAGGGGCTCCATGGGGCTCCCCGTGCTGGTTGGGGCTGTACCACTCCTGCCCCCCCAGAGACCGTGCGCTCGGCCACCCCGTTCCCCATGGTCAGCCTCTTCCTCGTCTTCACGGCCTTCGTCATCAGCAACGTGGGTCACATCCGGCCCCAGCGCACCCTGCTGGCCTTCGTCTCGGGCATCTTCTTCATCCTCTCGGGTGAGAGCCCAACCCCCCCCCAGCCCCGATGGAATGGTCCAGACCTGAAGTATCCCATAGACCCCATTCCTGCCCCATAAGTGCCCCATAAGTGCCCAATCCCTGCCCCATAACAGTCCCATTCTTACCCCATAAGTACCCTATAGCCCCCGTAAGTGTCCCATGGTCCCCATCCCTTCTCCATAACAGCCTCATCCTTGCCCCATAAGTGCCCCACCCCTGCCCCATAGCCCCCATCCCTGCCCCATAAGTGTCCTATAAATGCCCCATAACAGCCCCATAAGTCCCCCATACCAGCCCCATCCTTGCCCTGTAAGTGCCCCAACCCTGCCCCGTAGACCACATCCCTGCCCCATAAGTGTCCCATAAATGCCCCATAACAGCCCCATCCTTGCCCCATAAGTCCCCCATAGCAGCCCCATCCCTGCCCCATCCCTGCTCCATAGCCACCATCCCTGACCCATAAGTGCCCCATAAATACCCAATAACAGCCCCATCCCTGCCCCACAGCCCCCATCTGTGCCCCACAGCCCCCATCCCTGCCCCATAAGTGCCCCATAAGTCCCCCACAGCAGCCCCATCCCTGCCCCACATCCCCCCATGTCAGCCCCACAGCAGCCCCACAGCAGCCCCACATCCCCCCACATCCCCCCATCCCTGCCCCATTGCTGCCCCATCCCTGCCCCACGGCAGCCCCACGGCAGCCCCACATCAGCCCCACATCAGCCCCACATCAGCCCCACATCCCCCCACATCAGCCCCACACCAGCCCCACATCAGCCCCACACCAGCCCCACATCAGCCCCACATCAGCCCCACATCAGCCCCACATCCCCCCACAGCAGCCCCACAGCAGCCCCACATCCCCCCACATCAGCCCCACAGCAGCCCCACATCAGCCCCACATCAGCCCCACATCAGCCCCACCTCCCCCCACATCAGCCCCACATCAGCCCCACAGCAGCCCCATAGCCCCACATCAGCCCCACAGCAGCCCCACATCCCCCCACATCAGCCCCACATCAGCCCCACATCAGCCCCACAGCAGCCCCACATCAGCCCCACATCCCCCCACAGCAGCCCCACATCAGCCCCACATCAGCCCCACATCCCCCCACATCAGCCCCACCTCCCCCCACATCAGCCCCACCTCCCCCCACATCAGCCCCACATCCCCCCACATCAGCCCCACATCAGCCCCACATCAGCCCCACATCCCCCCACGTCAGCCCCACATCAGCCCCACATCAGCCCCACATCAGCCCCACATCAGCCCCACATCCCCCCACATCAGCCCCACAGCAGCCCCACATCCCCCCACAGCAGCCCCACAGCAGCCCCACAGCAGCCCCACATCAGCCCCACAGCAGCCCCACATCAGCCCCACAGCAGCCCCACAGCAGCCCCACATCAGCCCCACATCCCCCCACATCAGCCCCACAGCAGCCCCACATCCCCCCACAGCAGCCCCACAGCAGCCCCATCCCTGCCCCACATCAGCCCCACATCAGCCCCACAGCAGCCCCACATCAGCCCCACATCCCCCCACATCAGCCCCACGTCAGCCCCACGTCAGCCCCACAGCTGCCCCACATCAGCCCCACATCAGCCCCACATCAGCCCCACAGCAGCCCCACATCAGCCCCACATCCCCCCACATCAGCCCCACAGCAGCCCCACAGCAGCCCCACATCAGCCCCACATCCCCCCAGAGCAGCCCCATCCCTGCCCCACAGCAGCCCCACATCAGCCCCACATCCCCCCAGAGCAGCCCCATCCCTGCCCCACAGCAGCCCCACAGCAGCCCCACGTCAGCCCCACATCAGCCCCACAGCAGCCCCACAGCAGCCCCACATCCCCCCATCCCTGCCCCACGTCAGCCCCACATCAGCCCCATCCCAGCCCCACATCAGCCCCACATCAGCCCCACATCAGCCCCACAGCAGCCCCACATCAGCCCCACATCAGCCCCACATCAGCCCCACATCCCCCCACATCAGCCCCACATCAGCCCCACATCAGCCCCACATCCCCCCACATCAGCCCCACCTCAGCCCCACATCAGCCCCACATCAGCCCCACATCAGCCCCACAGCAGCCCCACATCAGCCCCACATCAGCCCCACATCCCCCCACATCAGCCCCACAGCAGCCCCACATCAGCCCCACAGCAGCCCCACATCAGCCCCACATCAGCCCCACATCCCCCCACATCAGCCCCACATCAGCCCCACATCAGCCCCACATCAGCCCCACCTCCCCCCACCTCCCCCGGCAGGTCTGTCTCTGGTCGTGGGTCTGGTTCTCTACATCTCGAGCATCAACGATGAGGTCATGAACAGACCTGGGGGCTCTGAGCTCTTCTTCCGCTATCGCTATGGATGGTCCTTTGCCTTCGCTGCCTCCTCCTTCCTGCTCAAGGAGGTCAGCGCCAGGGGTCACGTGAGCCGGTCACGTGACCGTCATGTGGTCATCGCGTGGCGGTCACATGTTCATTATCACATGTCCATCATGTGGTCATCACGTGTCCATCATGTGGTCATCGCATGTCCATCATGTGTCCATCATGTGGTCACATTGTGGCGATCACATGTTCGTCATCACGTGTCCATCACGTGGTCATCACGTGGGGATGGGGTCAATAGATCATGTGGTCATCATATGTCCATCACATGTCCATCATGTGGTAATCACATGGCGATCACATGTTCATCATCACATGTCCATCACGTGGTCATCACGGGGGGTATGGGGTCAATCGAACATGTGGTCATCACGCGTCCATCACATGGTCAGTGCCTGACATCACGTGGGTGGTCACATGACCATCACATGGGCATGGCGTGTCGGTCACATGCATGTCATCACGTGGGGATGGGGTCAATCGAACATGTGGTCATCACGTGTCCATCACACGTCCATAACGTGGTCATCACGTGGTCAGTGTCCAACATCACATGGGGCAGTCACGTGACCGTCACGTAGGCATGGCACGTCCGTCACATGTACGTCATCACGTGTCCGTCACGTGGTCATCACGTGGGGATGGGGTCAATCGATCACGTGGTCATCGCATGTCCATCATGTGGTCATTGTGTGTCAATCACATATTCATCATCACGTGTCCATCACGTGTCGATCATGTGGTCAATGGTGTGGCAATCACATGTTCATCATCACATGTCCGTCACATGGTCATCATGTGGGGATGGGGTCAATCACATGGTCATTGTGTGTCAGTCATGTGGTGATTGTGAGCACAGGGTGCTGGTGTGATGTCCCTGTACCCATAGGATTACATTGTGGTCCCATCCTGCTCCCATAGGATTGCATTGGGGTCCCATAGGATTACATTGGGGTCCCATCCTGCTCACGGTGCTGTGTCCCATCCATAGGGTGCTGGTGTGATGTCCCTGTACCCATAGGGTTACATTGAGGTCCCACCCTGCTCTCGGTGCTGTGTCCCATCCATAGGGTGCTGGTGTGATGTCCCTGTACCCATAGGGTTACATTGGGCTCCCATAGGATTTCATTGTGGTCCCATCCTGCTCACGGTGCTGTGTCCCCCATAGGATTGCATTGTGGTCCCATCCTGCTCACGGTGCTGTGTCCCCCCCCAGGGTGCTGGTGTGATGTCCCTGCTCCCATAGGGTTACATTGAGGTCCCATCCTGCTCTCGGTGCTGTGTCCCCCATAGGGTTACATTGAGGTCCCATCCTGCTCCCATAGGGTTACATTGAGGTCCCATCCTGCTCTCGGTGCTGTGTACCCCCATAGGGTTACATTGAGGTCCCATCCTGCTCTCGGTGCTGTGTCCCCCATAGAATTGCATTGGGGTCCCATCCTGCTCCCATAGGGTTACATTGAGGTCCCATCCTGCTCTCGGTGCTGTGTACCCCCATAGGGTTACATTGAGGTCCCATCCTGCTCTCGGTGCTGTGTCCCCCATAGGGTTACATTGAGGTCCCATCCTGCTCTCGGTGCTGTGTACCCCCATAGGGTTACATTGAGGTCCCATCCTGCTCACGGTGCTGTGTCCCCCCCCCAGGGTGCTGGTGTGATGTCCCTGTACCCATAGGGTTACATTGTGGTCCCATAGGGTTACATTGAGGTCCCATCCTGCTCTCGGTGCTGTGTCCCCCCCATAGGGTTACATTGAGGTCCCATAGGATTACATTGGGGTCCCATCCTGCTCCCATAGGGTTACATTGAGGTCCCATCCTGCTCTCGGTGCTGTGTCCCCCCCCATAGGGTTACATTGGGCTCCCATAGGGTTACATTGGGGTCCCATTCTGCTCTCGGTGCTGTGTCCCCCCCCATAGGGTTACATTGAGGTCCCATCCTGCTCTCGGTGCTGTGTCCCCCATAGGGTTACATTGGGCTCCCATAGGGTTACATTGGGCTCCCATAGGGTTACATTGGGGTCCCATCCTGCTCTCGGTGCTGTGTCCCCCATAGGGTTACATTGAGGTCCCATCCTGCTCTCGGTGCTGTGTCCCCCACAGGGTTACATTGGGCTCCCATAGGGTTACATTGGGCTCCCATAGGGTTACATTGGGGTCCCATCCTGCTCTCGGTGCTGTGTCCCCCATAGGGTTACATTGGGCTCCCATAGGGTTACATTGGGGTCCCATCCTGCTCTCGGTGCTGTGTCCCCCATAGGGTTACATTGGGGTCCCATCCTGCTCTCGGTGCTTTGTCCCCCCCCAGGGTGCTGGTGTGATGTCCCTGTACCCATAGGGTTACATTGGGCTCCCATAGGGTTACATTGAGTTCCCATCCTGCTCTCGGTGCTGTGTCACCCCCCATAGGGTTACATTGGGCTCCCACAGGGTTACATTGAGGTCCCATCCTGCTCTCGGTGCTGTGTCCCCCCCATAGGGTTACATTGGGGTCCCATCCTGCTCTCGGTGCTGTGTCCCCCCCATAGGGTGCTGGTGTGATGTCCCTGTACCCATAGGGTTACATTGGGGTCCCATCCTGCTCTCGGTGCTGTGTCCCCCCCCATAGGGTTACATTGGGCTCCCATAGGGTTACATTGGGGTCCCATCCTGCTCTCGGTGCTGTGTCCCCCCCCCATAGGGTTACATTGGGCTCCCATAGGGTTACATTGAGGTCCCATCCTGCTCTCGGTGCTGTGTCCCCCCCCCCAGGTTGCTGGTGTGATGTCCCTGTACCCATAGGGTTACATTGGGGTCCCATCCTGCTCTCGGTGCTGTGTCCCCCCCCCCAGGGTGCTGGTGTGATGTCCCTGTACCCATAGGTTTACATTGGGGTCCCATCCTGCTCTCGGTGCTGTGTCCCCCCCCATAGGGTGCTGGTGTGATGTCCCTGTACCCATAGGGTTACATTGGGCTCCCATAGGGTTACATTGAGGTCCCATCCTGCTCTCGGTGCTGTGTCCCCCATAGGGTTACATTGGGCTCCCATAGTGTTACATTGGGCTCCCATAGGGTTACATTGAGGTCCCATCCTGCTCTCGGTGCTGTGTCCCCCCCCATAGGGTTACATTGGGCTCCCATAGGGTTACATTGGGGTCCCATCCTGCTCTCGGTGCTGTGTCCCCCCCCCAGGGTGCTGGTGTGATGTCCCTGTACCCATAGGGTTACATTGGGCTCCCATAGGGTTACATTGGGCTCCCATAGGGTTACATTGGGGTCCCATCCTGCTCTCGGTGCTGTGTCCCCCATAGGATAGCATTGGGCTCCCATAGGGTTACATTGGGCTCCCATAGGGTTACATTGGGGTCCCATCCTGCTCTCGGTGCTGTGTCCCCCATAGGGTTACATTGGGCTCCCATAGGGTTACATTGGGGTCCCATCCTGCTCTCGGTGCTGTGTCCCCCATAGGGTTACATTGGGCTCCCATAGGGTTACATTGGGCTCCCATAGGGTTACATTGGGGTCCCATCCTGCTCTCGGTGCTGTGTCCCCCCCCATAGGGTGCTGGTGTGATGTCCCTGTACCTGTTCACCAAGCGCTACGCGGAGGAGGAGCCGTTCCGGGCCCCGCCCCCTTTGCTCCGCCCCCGGCTCAGCGCATGCTCAGGACTGTCGGGGCAGTTCCTGCAGCCCCGCTCCTGGCCCCGCCCCCGCAGCACGTCAGACGCGTCCTCTGACGTGTCCATCCGGATGACGCAGAGCTTCCCCCCGCCCCCCCCCCGCCATCAAGTACCCGGCTAGGGGACGGCTCAGCACCTCCCCCTGCTGACCGAACACCGGATAACAGCCGTGGGATAACGGGATAACAATGGGATAACACCGGGATAATAACGGGATAACAGTGGGATAACAATGGGATAACAAGGGGATAGCAAGGGGATAATAACAGGATAACAATGGGATAACAACAATGGGATAGCGATGGGATAATAATGGGATAACAACAATGGGATAACGGGATAACAATGGGATAACAATGGGATTGCAATAGGATAACAGTGGGATAACAACGGGATAACAGTGTGATAACACCGGGATAACAGTGGGATAATAAAGGGATAACAATGGGATAATAACGGGATAACAGTGGGATAGCGATGGGATAATAATGGGATAACAGTGGGATAGCAATGGGATAACGGGATAACAGTGGGATAACAACAATGGGATAACAGTGGGATAACAACAACGGGAGAACAGTGGGATAACGGGATAACAATGGGATAACGGTGGGATAACAATGGAATATCAGTGGGATAACAACAATGGGATAACGGGATAACAACAACGGAATAACGGGATAACAATGGGATAACAATGGGATATCAATGGGATAGCAACAATGGGATAACAGGATTACAACAACGGGATAACAACAATGGGATAACAACAGGATTACGATGGGGTAACAACGGGATAACAACAATGGGATAATGGGATAACAGTGATGGGATTATGGGATAACAACAGGATAACGATGGGATGATGGGATAACAACAATAGGATAATGGGATAACAATGGGATAAAAACAACGGGATAACAACAACAGGATAACAATGGGATAACATTAGGGTTAGGGATATAACGGATATGGGAACAGGGATAATGGGATATGGGAATGATGGACTAGGGGATAGGGGACAATGGAATAATGGGATGATGGGATACAGGAATAGGGATAATGGGATATGGGATATGGAAATGATGGAATATAGCATATGGGGATAATGGGATATGGGATAACAGGATAGGGGAATAGGGATAATGGGATAATGGGGTATGGGATATGGGATACAGGAATAGGGATAATGGGATATGGGATAACATGATAGGGGAATAGGGATAATGGGATAATGGGGTATGGGATATGGGATACAGGAATAGGGATAATGGGGTATGGGATATGGGATACAGGAATAGGGATAATGGGAATAAGAATGGGATATGGGGATGATGGGATATGGGGTCAATGAGTCCAGGGGATGATGGGATGTGGGGGCAAGGGGGACATGGATGCTATGGGGATGGATGCTGGGGGCAATGGGGGCAATGGGGCAATGGGGTCAATGGGGGCATCAATGGGGGCCATGGGTCCCATCAACGCTGGCCACCTTTACTGTGTCCCCATTGACCCCAATGGGGGTGATGGGGGGGTTCCCAAAGCAATGGGGGGGTCCCAATACAATGGGAGGGTCCAAAGCAATGGGGGAGGTACCAAAGCAATGGGGGGGGTCCCAAAGCAATGGGGTGTCCAAAGCAATGGGGGGGTCCCAAAGCAATGGGCCCCCCCCACCTGTGGCAATAAACAGCTTCCATATGTAGCTTCCCCCCCCCAACCACAATAGAGGGGGGGGGAAATGGGGGGGGAATGGGCTGAACACCCCCAAAATGGGGGTCAATGGGGGGGGGGATGGGATGGGAGGGGCATTGACCCCCATTATGGGGGGGTTCGCCCCCCCCCGCTGTGTGATATGTAAATAGGGATCGATAAGACCTCAATAAAAGATTTCAAACGATGCCCCCCCTTTTGTGTGTGTGTGTGACCCCCCCCCGAACACACAAGTACCCCCAGAGCCTATTGGGGGGGCAATGGGGGGGTAATTGAGGGGGCAGTAAGGGCCTATAGGGGGGTATTTGGGGGCTGGGGGGGCAATAAAGGGCTATGGGGGGTATTTAGGGGCTATGGGGCCGGAGGGCCAGGAGGGGGTACTGGTGCTGCGCCTGTTCAGCGCACGCCTGGCTTCGCAACGCTGCCCCCCGCCCGCCCCTCACTCTCTGCCCCCGGCCCCCAGGGCCGTTGCTGTGGGCAACAAGGCCCCCCCCCAGCCCCGGCCGCCCGGGCCCGGGCGCCCTGCCAACCCGCCCGAACGCCATTTCCCCGCGCCCGGTGCCGGAGGGCCAGGAGGGGGTACTGGTGCTGCGCCTGTTCAGCGCACGCCTGGCTTCGCAACGCTGCCCCCCGCCCGCCCCTCACTCTCTGCCCCCGGCCCCCAGAGCCGTTGCCGTGGGCAACAAGGCCCCCCCCCGGCCCCGGCCGCCCGGGCCCGGGCGCCCTGCCAACCCGCCCGAATGCCGGGCCCCCGGGGCCGGAGGGCCAGGAGGGGGTACTGGTGCTGCGCCTGTTCAGCGCACGCCTGGCTTCGCAACGCTGCCCCCCGCCCGCCCCCTCACTCTCTGCCCCCGGCCCCCAGGGCCGTTGCCGTGGGCAACAAGGCACCCCCCCGGCCCCGGCCGCCCGGGCCCGGGCGCCCTGCCAACCCGCCCGAACGCCGGGCCCCCGCGCCCGGTGCCGGAGGGCCAGGAGGGGGTACTGGTGCTGCGCCTGTTCAGCGCACGCCTGGCTTCGCAACGCTGCCCCCCGCCCGCCCCTCACTCTCTGCCCCCGGCCCCCAGGGCCGTTGCCGTGGGCAACAAGGCCCCCCCCCGGCCCCGGCCGCCCGGGCCCGGGCGCCCTGCCAACCCGCCCGAACGCCGGGCCTTCGCGCCCGGGGCCGGAGGGCCAGGAGGGGGTACTGGTGCTGCGCCTGTTCAGCGCACGCCTGGCTTCGCAACGCTGCCCCCCGCCCGCCCCTCACTCTCTGCCCCCGGCCCCCAGGGCCGTTGCCGTGGGCAACAAGGCCCCCCCCCAGCCCCGGCCGCCCGGGCCCGGGCGCCCTGCCAACCCACCCGAACGCCGGGCCCCCGCGCCCAGGGCCGGAGGGCCAGGAGGGGGTACTGGTGCTGCGCCTGTTCAGCGCACGCCTGGCTTCGCAACGCTGCCCCCCGCCCGCCCCTCACTCTCTGCCCCCGGCCCCCAGGGCCGTTGCCGTGGGCAACAAGGCCCCCCCCGGCCCCGGCCGCCCGGGCCCGGGCGCCCTGCCAACCCGCCCGAACGCCATTTCCCCGCGCCCGGGGCCGGAGGGCCAGGAGGGGGTACTGGTGCTGCGCCTGTTCAGCGCACGCCTGGCTTCGCAACGCTGCCCCCCGCCCGCCCCTCACTCTCTGCCCCCGGCCCCCAGGGCCATTGCCGTGGGCAACAAGGCCCCCCCCGGCCCCGGCCGCCCGGGCCCGGGCGCCCTGCCAACCCGCCCGAACGCCATTTCCATGCGCCCGGGGCCGGAGGGCCAGGAGGGGGTACTGGTGCTGCGCCTGTTCAGCGCACGCCTGGCTTCGCAACGCTGCCCCCCGCCCCCCCCTCAATCTCTGCCCCCGGCCCCCAGGGCCGTTGCCGTGGGCAACAAGGCCCCCCCCCCGGCCCCGGCCGCCCAGGCCCGGGCGCCCTGCCAACCCGCCCGAACGCCGGGCCCCCGCGCCCGGGGCCGGAGGGCCAGGAGGGGGTACTGGTGCTGCGCCTGTTCAGCGCACGCCTGGCTTCGCAACGCTGCCCCCCGCCCGCCCCTCACTCTCTGCCCCCGGCCCCCAGGGCCGTTGCCGTGGGCAACAAGGCCCCCCCCCGGCCCCGGCCGCCCGGGCCCGGGCGCCCTGCCAACCCGCCCGAACGCCATTTCCCCGCGCCCGGGGCCGGAGGGCCAGGAGGGGGTACTGGTGCTGCGCCTGTTCAGCGCACGCCTGGCTTCGCAACGCTGCCCCCCGCCCGCCCCTCACTCTCTGCCCCCGGCCCCAGGGCCGTTGCCGTGGGCAACAAGGCCCCCCCCCGGCCCCGGCCGCCCGGGCCCGGGCGCCCTGCCAACCCGCCCGAACGCCGGGCCCCCGCGCCCGGGGCCGGAGGGCCAGGAGGGGGTACTGGTGCTGCGCCTGTTCAGCGCACGCCTGGCTTCGCAACGCTGCCCCCCGCCCGCCCCTCACTCTCTGCCCCCGGCCCCCAGGGCCGTTGCCGTGGGCAACAAGGCCCCCCCCCGTCCCCGGCCGCCCGAGCCCGGGCGCCCTGCCAACCCGCCCGAACGCCGGGCCCCCGCGCCCGGGGCCGGAGGGCCAGGAGGGGGTACTGGTGCTGCGCCTGTTCAGCGCACGCCTGGCTTCGCAACGCTGCCCCCGCCCGCCCCTCACTCTCTGCCCCCGGCCCCCAGGGCCGTTGCCGTGGGCAACAAGGCCCCCCCCCCGGCCCCGGCCGCCCGGGCCCGGGCGCCCTGCCAACCCGCCCGAACGCCGGGCCCCCGCGCCCGGGGCCGGAGGGCCAGGAGGGGGTACTGGTGCTGCGCCTGTTCAGAGCACGCCTGGCTTCGCAACGCTGCCCCCCGCCCGCCCCTCACTCTCTGCCCCCGGCCCCCAGGGCCGTTGCTGTGGGCAACAAGGCCCCCCCCCGGCCCCGGCCGCCCAGGCCCGGGCGCCCTGACAACCCGCAAGAACGCCGGGCCCCCGCGCCCGGGGCCGGAGGGCCAGGAGGGGGTACTGGTGCTGCGCCTGTTCAGCGCACGCCTGGCTTCGCAACGCTGCCCCCCACCCGCCCCTCACTCTCTGCCCCCGGCCCCCAGGGCCGTTGCCGTGGGCAACAAGGCCCCCCCCGGCCCCGGCCGCCCGGGCCCGGGCGCCCTGCCAACCCGCCCGAACGCCATTTCCCCGCGCCCGGGGCCGGAGGGCCAATAGGGGGTACTGGTGCTGCGCCTGTTCAGCGCACGCCTGGCTTCGCAACGCTGCCCCCCCCCCCGCCCCTCACTCTCTGCCCCCGGCCCCCAGGGCCGTTGCCGTGGGCAACAAAGCCCCCCCCCCGGCCCCGGCCGCCCGGGCCCGGGCGCCCTGCCAACCTGCCCGAACGCCGGGCCCCCGCGCCCGGGGCCGGAGGGCCAGTAGGGGGTACTGGTGCTGCGCCTGTTCAGCGCACGCCTGGCTTCGCAACGCTGCCCCCCGCCCGCCCCTCACTCTCTGCCCCCGGCCCCCAGGGCCGTTGCCGTGGGCAACAAGGCCCCCCCCCCGGCCCCGGCCGCCCGGGCCCGGGCGCCCTGCCAACCCGCGA